>NC_132933.1:300000-452500 GCF_047675955.1 Chlorocebus sabaeus
CATCAACAGATATATAAAAATGGGCTCAGCATCACAAATCATCATGGAAATGCAAATCAAAACCAGGATGATATATTATTTCACATCTGTTAGGATGGCTATTATACTTTTTAAAAAAATAACAGGATATCCATATGAAAAAGACTGGATGGACCCCATCTCACACAATTAACAAAAATTAAATTAAAATGGATTAAAGACTTAAATATAAGACCTCAGATTATGAAATTACTACAAGAAAACATTGGGAGAAATATCCAGGACAAATATACAATTGGTATGGGCAAAAATTTCTTGAGAAATACCCCACAAACACAGGCAACTAGGCAAAAATGGACAAATGGGATCACATCAAGTTAAAAAGCTTCTACACATCAAAGAATACAATCAACAAAGTGAAGAAGACAACCCACAGAATGGGAGAAAATATTTGCAAACTACTCATCTGACAAGAGATTAATAACCAGAATATATCAGGAGCTCAAACAACTCTACAGGGAAAAAAAAATCTAATAATCCAATCAAAAAATAGGCAAAAGATTTGAATAGACATTTCTCAAAAGAAGACATGCAAATGAAACAGGCATATGAAAAGGTGCTCAACAGCATTGATCATCAGAGAAATACAAGTCAAAACTACAATGAGATATAGTCACCCCAGTTAAAATGACTTACGGGGAGGGGTGCCAAGATGGCTGAATAGGAACAGCTCCAGCGTCCAGCTCCCAGTGTGAGCGACACAGAAGATGGGTGATTTTTGCATTTCCAACTGAGGTACCAGGTTCATCTCACTAGGGTGCATCGGACAGTCAGTGCAGGACAGTGGATGCAGCCCAATGAGCGAGAGCTGAAGCAGGGTGAGGCATTGACTCACCCAGGAAGCACAAGCGGGAAGGGAATTCCTTTTCCTAGCCAAGGGAAACCTTGACACACAACAACTGGAAAATCGGGTCACTCCCACCCTAATACTGTGCTTTTCCAAGGATCTTAGCAAATGGCACACCAGGAGATTATATCCCACACCTGGCCCGGAGGGTCCCAAGCCCACAGAGCCTCCCTCATTGCTAGCACAGCAGTCTGAGATCTAACTGCAAGGCAGCAGTGAGGCTGGGCGAGGGGCGCTCACCATTGCTGAGGCTTAAGTAGGTAAACAAAGCTGCCTGGAAGCTAGAAATGGGTGGAGCCCACCACAGCTCAAGGAGGCCTGCCTTCCTCTGTTGACTCCACCTCTGGGGACAGGGCATAGCTAAACAAAAAGCAACAGAAACCTCTGCAGATGTAAATGTCTCTGTCTGACAGCTTTGAAGAGAGTAGTGATTCTCCTAGCACGGAGGATGAGATCTAAGAACAGACAGACTGCCTGCTCAAGTGGGTCCCTGACCCCCGAGGAGCCTAACTGGGAGACAACCCCCACTAGGGGCAGACTGACACCTCATACCTCACATGGCAGGGTACACCTCTGAGACGAAGCTTCCAGAGGCACAATCAGACAGCAACACTTGCTGTTCAGCAATATTCTCTCTTCTGCAGCCTTCGTTACTGATACTCAGGCAAACAGGGTCTGGAGTGGACCTCAAGCAAACTCCAACAGACCTGCAGCTGCAGCTGACTGTTAGAAGGAAAACTAAAAAACAGAAAGGACATCCACAACAAAACTGCATCTGTACATCACCATCATCAAAGACCAAAGGTGGGGAAAAAGCAGGGCAGAAAAGCTGGAAATTCAAAAAATCAGAGCACATCTCCCCCTCCAAAGCAATGCAGCTCCTCACCAGCAATGGAACAAAGCTGGATGGAGAATGACTTTGACAAGTTGAGAGAAGAAGGCTTCGGTCAATCAAACTTCTCAGACCTAAAGGAGGAACTGCAAACCCAGTGCAAAGAAACTAAAAACCTTGAAAAAAGATTTGATGAACGGATAACTAGAATAACCAATGCAGAGAAGTCCATAAACGACCTGATAGAGGTGAAAACCATGACACAAGAACTATGTGAAAAATGCACAAGCTTCAGTAACCGATTCAGTCAACTGGAAGAAAGGGTATCAGTGATTGAAGATCAAATGAATGAAATGAAGTGAGAAGAGAAATTTAGAGAAAAAAAAGATAAAAAGAACAAAGTCTCCAAGAAATATGGGACAATGTGAAAAGACCAAATCTACGCCTGATTGGTGTACGTGAAAGTGATGGGGAGAATGGAATCAAGTTGGAAAACACTCTGCAGGATATTATCCAGGAGAACTTCCCCAACCTAGCAAGGCAGGCCAACATTCAAATTCAGGAAATAAAGAGAACGCCACAAAGATACTCCTCGAGAAGAGCAACCTTAAGACACATAATTGTCAGATTCACCAAAGTTGAAATGAGGGAAAAGATGTTAAGGGCAGCCAGAGAGAAAGATCGGGTTACCCACAAAGGGAAGTCCATCAGACTAACAGCAGATTTCTTCAAAGAAACTCTACAAGCCAGAAGAGAGTGGGGGCCAATATTCAACATTCTTAAAGAAAAGAATTTTCAACCAGAATTTCATATCCAGCCAAATTAAGTTTCATAAGTGAAGGAGAAATAAAATCCTTTACAGACAAGCAAATGCTTAGAGATTTTGTCACCACCAGGCCTGCCCTGCAAGAGCTCCTAAAGGAAGCACTAAACATGGAAAGGAACAACCAGTACCAGCCAGTGCAAAAACATGCCAAAATGTAAAGACCATCGATACTAGGAAGAAACTGCATCAACTAATGAACAAAATAACCAGCCAACATCATAATGACAGGATCAAGTTCACACATAACAATATTAACCTTAAAAGTAAATGGGCTAAATGGTCCAATTAAAAGACACAGACTGGCATATTGGATAAAGAGTGAAGACCCATCAGTTTGCTGTATTCAGGAGACCCATCTCACATGCAGATACACACATAGGCTCAAAATAAAGGGATGGAGAAGATCTACCAAGAAAATGGAAAACAAAGAAAGGCAGGGGTTGCAATCCTAGTCTCCGATAAAACAGACTTTAAACCACCAAAGATCAAAAGAGACAAAGAAGGCCATTATATAATGGTAAATGGATCAATTCAACAAGAAGAGCTAACTATCCTAAATATATATGCACCCAATACAGGAGCACCCAGATTCATGAAGCAACTCCTTAAAGACTTACAAAGAGACTTAGACTCCCACACAATAATAATGGGAGACTTTAACACCCCATTGACAACATTAGACAGATCAATGAGACAGAAAGTTAACAAGGATATCCAGGAATTGAACTCAACTCTGCACCAAGTAGACCCAATAGACATCTACAGAACTCTCCAGAGGTACAAGGAATTCTACCAGAGGTACAAGGAGGAGCGGGTACCATTCCTTCTGAAACTATTCCAATCAATAAAGAGGTAATCCTCCCTAACTCATTTTATGAGGCCAACATCATCCTAATACCAAAGCCTGGCAGAGATTCAACAAAAAAAAGAGAGAATTTTAAACCAATATCCCTAATGAACATCGATGCAAAAATCCTCAATAAAATACTGGCAAACCAAATCCAGCAGCACATCAAAAACATTATCCACCATGATCAAGTGGGCTTCATCCCTGGGATGCAAGGTTGGTTCAATATATGCAAATCAATAAGTGTAATCCAGCATATAAACAGAACCAAAGACAAAAAACACATGATTATCTCAACAGAGGCAGAAAAACCCTTTGACAAAATTCAACAGCACTTCATGCTAAAAACTCTCAATAAATTTGGTATTGATGGAACGTATCTCAAAATAATAGGAGCTATTTATGACAAACCCACAGCCAGTATCATACTGAATGGGCAAAAACTTGAAGCATTCCCTTTGAAAACTTGCACAAGACAGGGATGCCCTCTTTCGCCACTCCTATTCAACATAGTGTTAGAAGTTCTGGCCAGGGCAATCAGGCAGGAGAAAGAAATAAAGAGTATTAAATTAGGAAAAGAAGAAGTCAAATTGTCCCTGTTTGCAGATGACATGATTGTATATTTAGAAAACCCCATCATCTCAGCCCCAAATCTCCTTAAGCTGATAAGCAACTTCAACAAAGTCTCAGGATACAAAATCAATGTGCAAAAATCACAAGCATTCTTATACACCAATAACAGACAAACAGAGAGCCAAATCATGAGTGAACTCCCATTCACAATTGCTTCAAATAGAAGAAAATACCTAGGAATCCAACTTATAAGGGATGTGAAGGACCTCTTCAAGGAGAATTACAAACCGCTGCTCAATGAAATAAAAGAGGACACAAACAAATGGAAGAACATTCCATGCTCACGGATAAGAAGAATCAATATCGTGATAACAGCCATACTGCCCAAGGTAATTTACAGATTCAGTGCCATCCCCATTAAGCTACCAATGACTTTCTTCACAGAATTGGAAAAAACTACCTTAAAGTTCATATGGAACCAAAAAAGAGCCCACATTGCCAAGACAATCCTAAGCCAAAAGAACAAAGCTGGAGGCATCATGCTACCTGACTTCAAACTTTACTACAAGGTTACAGCAACCAAAACAGCATGGTACTGGTACCAAAACAGAGATGTAGACCAATGGAACAGAACAGAGCCCTCAGAAATAATACCATACATCTACAGCCATCTGATCTTTGACAAACCTGACAAAAACAAGAAATGGGGAAAGGATTCCCTATTTAATAAATGGTGCTGGGAAAACTGGCTAGCCATATGTAGGAAGCTGAAACTGGATCCCTTCCTTACACCTTATACAAAATTTAATTAAAGATGGATTAGAGACTTAATGTTAGACCTAAAACCTAGGCAATACCATTCAGGACATAGGCATGGGCAAGGACTTTATGTCTAAAACACTTTATGTCTAAAGCAATGGCAACAGAAGCCAAAATTTACAAATCGGATCTAATTAAACTAAAGAGCTTCTGCACAGCAAAAGAAACTACCATCAGAGTGAACAGGCAACCTACAGAATGGGAGAAAATTTTTGCAATCTACTCATCTGACAAAAGGCTAATATGCAGAACCTACAAAGAACTTAAATAAATTTACAAGAAAAAAACCCAAACAACCCCATCAAAAAGTGGGCGAGGGTTATGAACAGACACTTCTCAAAAGAAGACATTTATGCAGTCAACAGACACATGAAAAAATGCTCATCATCACTGGTCATCAGAGAAATGCAAATCAAAACCACAATGAGATATCATCTCACACCAGTTAGAATGGTGATTAAAAAGTCAGGAAACAACAGGTGTTGGAGAGGATGTGGAGAAATAGGAATACTTTTACACTGTTGGTGGGACTGTAAACTAGTTCAACCATTGTGGAAGACAGTGTGGGGATTCCTCAAGGAACTAGAACTAGAAATACCATTTGACCCAGCCATTCCATTACTAGGTATATACCCAAAGGATTATAAATCATGCTGCTATAAAGACACATGCACATGTATGTTTATTGTGGCAGTCTTCACAATAGCAAAGACTTGGAACCAACCCAAACGTCCATCAATGACAGACTGGATTAAGAAAATATTGCACATATACACCATGGAATACTATGCAGCCATAAAAAAGGATGAGTTCATGTCCTTTGTAGGGACATGGATGCAGGTGGAAACCATCATTCTCAGCAAACTATCACAAGAACGGAAAACCAAACATTGCATGTTCTCACTCATAGGTGGGAATTGAACAATGAGAACACTTGGACATCACACACCGTGGGAACATCACACACCGTGGTCTGTTGTGTAGTGGGGGGAGGGGAAAGGGGGGAGGGATAGCATTAAAAAAAAACACAGTAGTCTCTTTCCCTTCTGAGTAAATTTGAGCAAGATATTAAAAAAAAAAAAAAAAAGACATGATACCTTAACAGAATAATAAGATAAAGGGAAGACTTCTAAAGGCCTTTGACAAGCTTGCATGCATAGTTATCTGTTGAGATAGGAGGAGGAGACACTGGTAGTTTGAAGAGAGAGAAGATGTAAGTTACCTAAAAGTGTCAGCTTACTGACAAAATAATGTAGGATTTCTGGATTGCAAAAACATAAGCGAATGCAAACAAAGAAAAGCAGTAGTAGTAATCTTCGTGCTTCACAAGCTGAAAATTAATATGCACTGATAAGAATAAATGAAAACACTATGTAATGATTTTTTAAAACTAAGAAAATGATCAATGAATACACATAGCAGCTAAAGATTTAAAACAAAATAGTTATACATGCAAGGACATGTTGCTAACACAATTAGAGCAGTAGATTTCAATATACCTCCTTAAGGATTGAACAGATAAAACAAATCAGAAAATTGGAATTTAATACATTCAAGAAATTGATTTAAAAGATGTACATAGAAACTTACATCTCTCAAACACAGGATAGGCAATTTTTATGCCCACAGAAAACCATAAAAAATCAATCACTTCTTTAAGCCAGGAAGTAAACTTTCAAAACTGTTTTAAAGTATAAATTTTAAAGCAACATTTTCTGATCATAATTCAATAAAATAAGAAATAATTTTAAAATGGTTGAAAAATCATAAATGTTTAGAAAATGACCCTCCCAATGAAAATAACTTTACAAAGATATTTTTAAAAAGGTGTTTTAAGATATAAAAACATATTTTAATGAATCACCAAGCTCGAGAAAAAGTAAGAAATCCATAGAGACAGAAATATAAAGTAAACGTGGGGACCTAGAGAGGTAAGTTAGCACTAAAGTTAACATTTACCCAGAAAATATGTGCCAAGCCTGAGTGACCTTGAGCTTCTGTTTTGACGAATGCACACGGAGACAGGCTATAAATCCTATAGCCTATCCAAAATGACAAGTCTAATAGAACAGCTACATTTAGCTGGAACTTCAAAAGTCTTCACTATCAGTATAAAAGGGAACACAAATGAATAGCAAAGAAACATGCTTAATTTTGACTCTGGAACTGGAGAAGTGGGAGAAAAAAAAGTCTCCCCTAAGAATTTCTAACCAAAAACTGGCCCTTACTGCAGGTTTGTGGCCCAAAATACACACGATGTGTGAGGTCCCTCAAACCACAAGTCTCAACAAAAATTTAAAGTTGTCCCAGGTTGGTAGTGCCCCCAGGCGACCAGCAGAAGCAAATGCAAATCCTTTCTGGAGAAGTACAAAGTTCCAAGGAACATGAGCGGAAAGTCAAAACTCACAAAATGCTGAAGGAAATAAGGCACCAGGATTCTGAGTCAGGGGAAAAAAAAGTTAAAAATATATAGCAGAATCAGACCTCCAAAGGGCTTCAGATATTGGAATTATCAGACACCAAATATTTTTAAATTATGCTTAATGTTTTTTCAAGAAACAAAAATACTTAAAAATACAAGCAAGGGCCAGGCGCGTTGGCTCAAGCCTGTAATCTCAGCACTTTGGGAGGCTGAGGTGGGTGAATCACGAGGTCAGGAGTTTGAGTACAGCCTGGCCAACATGGTGAAACCCCGTCTCTACTAAAAACACAAAAACTATCCAGGCATGGTGGTGGGTGCCTGTAATCCAAGCTACTTGGGAGGCTGAGGCAGGAGAATTGCTTGAACCTGGGAGGCGGAGGTTACAGTGAGCCGAAATCGCACCATTGCACTCCAGTCTAGGCAACAAGAGCAAAACTCCATCTCAAAGAAAAAAAAAGAAAAAGCAAGAAACAAGAGATTATTTTTTAAATTATCCAGCATATTTAAACTTCTACAAATCAAAAAAAAAAAGTTTCACTTTTAACTTTTTATTTTGACAATTTCAGATATACATAAATATCACAAGAACATTACAAAGAATTCATACATACCCTTCACCCATATCCTCCAAATGTTAAAATTTTACATCAGTTTATGTCTGTCTGTCCCTTCCATGCTCGTTCTCTCTCCTCTCTCTCTCTCCACGTATATAAAAAATATTATGAAATAAATATCATTAATTATATATTATTTATGGCATAGTATTTATTTTTATGTATGTATTTTTAGTTTCTGAAGCATTAAAGAGTAAGTTGCAGACATGATATCCACATACCACTAAATAACTTTACATGCTTCCTAAAAACAAGGGTGTCCTCATACATGATTACAGTAAAATTAACACAATCAGAAACTTAACATTGATAAATTCTGTCATCTAATCTACAGACCTTACTCATATTTTTCCAATTGATCCCGTAATGTCCTTTACAACACAATAAAACCTAGATTTTGCATTACATTTAGTTTTCATGTCACTTTAGTCTTCTTTAACAAGAAACTGTTCCTCAGTCTGTCTTTGCCTTTCATGACGTAGCTTTTTGAAGACCACAGGCCAGCTGATGTGTAAAATGTCCCTCAATTTGGATTTCTCTGTTGTTTCTTTATTATTGTAATTCAGATTGAGTTTCTTTGGGCAGGAATGCTACAGGACAGTTGTGTGTCACATCAAAAAGTACTGAATATTCCAATATTTGTATAGATTCCTTTTTGTTATCAGCATGAAAGTATTAGGTCCAAGTGCAGTGCTCAAAAATTACTTAGACAACCAATGTCAGCAAAATGGCATAGTAGGCAGCTCCAAACACCCATTCCTCCATAGAAATATCAAAAAGCAAGCACACAAGAGGTCCAGATGTCAGCAAGATGGTGGAATAGGACATTCCAGTGTTCATGCCCCTACAGAAACATCAATTTGAACAACTATCCACAAATAAAAATATCTTCACAAGACTAAGAAAACCGGGTAAGAGTTTTTAACACCTGGGTGTAGCACAGAAATGAGAAAAAACATGTTAAAGAGGGTAGGAAGAACAGTTTTACGTTACCTGTGTCACCCCTTTCCCAACCCCAGGCAGCACAGTATGGAAAGAGACACCCACTGCTTGGGAGAAGAAGAGGGAAGTGAGTACCAGATTTTGCCTCAGACCCACCCAGAAAAATCCAGCACTGGGTAGGCCATGGTGGCCCCAGACTCCAAGCTGGCAGCCACAGACTGAGCTTCCAGGCCCACTCCAGCATCAGGCAGGATTGGCAACCCTGGCCTCAGGCACTAGACTTCCACCATTGACGCAGGCTCTAGGCCTTCCCAGAGTCAAGCAGGCCCCTGCAACCACATACTCCAGCAGACCCAAGGTCCAGGTCCATCCCAGTATATGCCAGTGCTGGTCCTCATGGACCCAGGCTCCAGGACTACAGCTGTGAACCCTGGTTCCAAACTGGTCCCTGCAGCCCCCAGGACCCAGGCCAGCTCTCATGGAACTACCCTCCAAGCCAACATCCACATACTCAGCAACCAGGCTGGCCCCTACATACCCAGGATCTAGGCCAGGCCTCATGGTTTCAGGCAACCAGGCCAGCATCCATGATCCCAGGCTCCAGAGTGGATTTTATAGACACACACTACATTCCTGCCCCAGTACTACACTGGCCCCAAGCTCTAGTGGAACCAGGGTGCAGACCTCTTCCAGCAGATGCAGGGGCCAGACCCATGCCAGTAGACCTTAGTGCCAGGTAAGACCCTATAGAGCAAGGCTCCAAAACTACCCCTGTAGACTCCAGGACAGCCTTCATAGAACTAGGTCCAGGCCCATCCACACAGACTCAAGCTCCAGGTTTACTCCAGTGCCAGACCAGCACCCATGAACTCCAGCTCCAGGTATGGCCCACTGGACCCATGGAGCAGGACCATCCCAGCACCTGGCCAGCCTTCAACACAAGGGGATTACAATTTGAGATGAGATTTGGGTGGGGACACACAGACAAACCATATCATCCTGCCCCTAGCTCCTCCAAAATCTCATGTCTTTTCACATTTCAAAACCAATAATGCCTTCCCAATAGTCCCCCAAAATCTTAACTCGTTTCAGCATGAACCCAAAAGTCCACAGTCCAAGGGACAAGACAAGTCCCTTCCACCTATAAGCCTGTGTATTAGTCCATTTTCATACTACTATAAAGAACTGTCCAAGACTGGGTAATTTATAGACAAAGGAGGCTTAATTGACTCACAGTTCAGCATGGCTGGGGAGGCCCCAGCAAACTTACAATCATGGTGGAAGGTGAAGAGGAAGCAAGTACCTTCTTCACAGGGTGGCAGGATGGAGTTGCAGTGCAAGCAGGGGAAATGCCAGACCCTTATAAAACAATCAGATATCACCAGACCTTCTCATTATCATGAGAACAGCATGGGGGAAACTATCCCCATGATCCAATTACCTCCACCTGGTCCTGCCCTTGACATATGGAGATTATGGGAATTATAATTCAATGTGAGATTTGGGTGGGGACACAGAGCCAAACAATATCAGCCTGTAAAATAATAAACAAGTTAGTTCCTTCAAGATACAATGGGGGTACAGGCATTAGGTAAATACACCCACACCAAATGGGAGAAATTTGCCAAAACAAAGGGCATACAGGCCCCATGCAAGTCTGAAATCCAGCAGGGAAGTCATTAAATCTTAAAGATCCAAAATGATCTCCTTTGACTCCATGTCTCACATCCAGGGCACACTGGTGCAAGGGGTGGGCTCCCATGGCCTTTGGCAGCTCCTTGCTGTGATGACATTGAGTACCTGTGGTTTTTCCAGGTGCATGGTGCAAGCTGTCAGCAGATCTACTATTCTAGGGTCTGGAGGATGGTGGCCCTCTTCTCACAGCTCCACTAGGCAGTGCCCCAATAGGGACTATGCGTTAGGGCTTCCACCCCACATTTCCCTTTCCACTGTCCTAGCAGAGGTTCACCATGAGGGCTCCACTCCATAGCAGACTTCTGCCTGGACATCCAAGGATTTCCATACATCCTCTGAAATCTAGGCAGAGGTTCCCAAACCTCAATTCTTGACTTCTGTGCACCTGCAGGCCCAACACCATGTGGAAGCCTTGGGGCTTGCACCCTATGAAGCAACAGCCCAAGCTGTACCTTGGCTCCATTTAGCCACAACTGGAGTGGAAGCAGCTGAGACACAGGGTGCCATGTCTCAAGGCTGCACAGAGTAGCAGGCACCCTGGGCCTGGCCATGAAACCATTTTTTCTCCCAGGCCTCAGGACCTGTGATGGGAAGGGCTGCCACCAGGATCTCTGACATGCCCTGAAGACATTTTACCCATTGTCTTGTTGATTAACATTTTGTTCCTCGTTACTGATGCAAATTTCTGCAGCTGGCTTGAATTCCTCCCCAGAAAATGGGTTTTCTTTTCTATTGCATCATCAGGTTGCAAATTTTCCAAACTTTTATGCTCTGCTTCCCTTTTAAACATAAGTTCCAATTTCAGATCATCTCTCTCGAGTTCAGAGTTCCACAGGTCTCTAGGGTAGGGGCAAAATGCCACCTATCTCTTTGCTAAAGCCAAGCAAGGGCGACCTTTGCTCCAGTTCCCAAGAAGTTCCTCATCTCCATCTGAGACCACCTCAGCCTGGACTTCATTGTCCATGTCATTATCAACATTTTGGTCAAAACCATTCTACAAGTCTCTAGGAAGTTCCAGACTTTCCCACATCTTCCTGTCTTCTTCTGAGCCCTCCAGGCTGTTCCAACCTCTGCCTCTTACTCAGTTTCAAAGTTGCTTCCACATTTTGTGTATCTTTATAGCAGTACCCCACTCTCCAAAGTTACAATTTACTGTATTCACACTGCTATAAAGAATACTACTGGAGACTTGGTAATTATAAAGGAAAAAGGTTTAATTAACTTACAGTTCCACTGGCTTAACAGGAAGCATGGGTAGGAGGCCTCAGGAAGCTTACAATCATGGAAGAAGATGAAGGGGAAGCAGGCACTTCCTCCACAGGGTGGCAGGAAGGAGTGTGTAAAGCAGAAACTATCAAACACTTATAAAACCATCAGATGTCATGAGAACTTACTATCACAAGAACAGGTTGGGGAAAACCACTCTCATGATCCAATCACCTCCCTCCCTGGACATATGGGGATTACAGGTCCCTCCTTCAACACGTGGGGATTACAATTTGAGAGAAGATTTGGGTGAGGACACAGAGTCAAAGCATATCACGAGGACTTACAACTTAGAGTCAATACAGTCCTGACCACTGCTGAGAGCCCAGGTCACTGGAACAGTACACCTGGCTCAAGGGGCAACATACCCTCAAGTAGTGGCCCACTGTTTAGGGATCCAATCCCAGGAAGGGTGACTGATGCCACACAGGAAGACACACTCTCCTTACACTGGGACCTTTTCTCCTGTGGCTTCAGGGAAGTCCAATGGCTCTGAGCATTATCTATAGTCACCACAGTTTCAGGAGAATCCCCAAGGCAACATGTGACAACAGCAATACACAGCTACAAAAAGCAGCTACAGACTGCAAGCAATCAGTGGTTCATTCTCAAAGGGAGGAGGCCATTTGGGAGAGGCAGTTAGTAAGCCATTTGTAGACAGTGGGCATTGTGTGAACCACCTCATCCTCATCATGAATTGTTTTGAGAGCCCCAGTTAAATTGGAGTTTCAGTACCAGAGAAGCTAGCAACTCTTCCCTAACAGGAAATGAAGGGGAGCTGGAGATAGTGTTTACAGTGTACCTTTCATGGGATACTTTTAACTGTTGGCTGGCCTAATGCCTTTTTTTCCAACCTGCGACCAGGAGGGTCCCTCATGGGGGAAATGTTTATATTTGCAGATGCCCTTGTGGTTCTTGTCTGACCCATGTCCAGTTTACACCTGCTTGACCATTGCTCTGGCACTGGGAGCCCAACTTTGTGTCCTCCTCAGCAACCCAGGGAAAACCCAGCCTGGAGTAGCCCCTGGCATTTCCAATGGAAGGTGCAAATTCAGTATACCACGATAGGAAATGAGTTCAAAAATTTCTACTTACAGATCATGGGCAGGGAGGGTGCCAGTTAGGAGGTCAGTCCTCCACCCCCAGGTAATGCAAGGCTGGAATAAAGAGTCAGGCAGAGAGAAAGAGAGAGAGCATGTGGCAACTAGACATTAATATAAGGGAATAAGATGTGGGTCACTTTAAGTTCATCAGCAAATGCTTGGGTGATCTGTTTAAAAGGAGCAGTGGGAAAGTGGGAAGCCCAGGCTGCTAGGCAGAAGAGATACCTCTAAGTTCTTATCTCTGACCAACAGCTTGGGCCTGCTTCTGGTATGAGAAAGTAAAACTTGTATTCAAAATGGATGCTGATGCTACATAAAATTATAACAATTCTCTACATTGTCCTTCATAAATGAAGGAGTGATAAAGACTTTCCCATATGTGTTAGTCTGTTCTCACATTGCTATAAAGAAATACCTGAGACCGGGTAATTTATTAAGAAAACAGGTTTAATTGGCTCACGGTTCTGCAGGCTGTACAGGAAGTGTGGCTGGGGAGGCCTCAGGAAACTTATTTTGGCAGAAGGCGAACGGGAAGCAGGCATATCTTACATGGCCGGAGCAGAAGGAAGAGAGAGAACGGGGAGGTGCTACACACTTTAAAACAACCAGATCTCATGAGAACTCACTATTACGAGAACAGCAAGGGGGAAATCCACCCCCATGAGCCAATCACCTCCTACCAGGCCCCTCCTCCAACACTGGGGATTACAATTTGACATGAGATTTGGGTGGGGACACAAATCCAAACGATATCACCATAGGAACAGAAGATGGGGAGTTCATCACCACCAGGCCAGTCTTAAAAGAAATGCTAAAGGAAGTTCTTCCAGCTGAAAGAAAAAGATCCTAATTAGTAAAGCCAAAACATCTGGAAGTATAAAACTCACTGCCAAAAGTAAATAAGCAGTCAAATTCAGAATATTCTAATACTGTAATGGTACTTTGTAAAGGACTTACATTTTTAATATGAAGGTTAAAAGGCAAAATTATTAAAAATGGTGATAGCTACAATTATTTATTAAGGGATATGCAATATAAAAAGATATAAATTGTGACAACAAAATTCAAAATGAAAGGGGAGTGCAGTAAAAGTGTAGAGTAGTTTTTTTGTGGTCAAAGTTAAGTTTTATTAGCCTAAAATAGCCTGTTATAACTATAAGATGTTTTATGTAAGTCTCATGATAGCCACAAAGCAAAAACCTATAGTAAATACACAAAAAATAAATAAAAGTTAGGAATCAAAGCACTAGAGAAAATCACCTAACCACAAACTCTTGTTTGGATTGAATATGATTAGAGATATTTGACCTTCCTATGTCTAGATACTTATGTCTTTCTCCATATTTGGAAAGTCCTCTGCTATTATTTAATTAAATAAGCTTTCTACCCCTTTGTCTCTCTCTTTTCCTTCTTAAACTCCTATAACTTGGACATTTGTTCTTTTGATGCTGTCCTATAAATTCCATAAGCTTTATTCATTTATTATTCTTATTTTTTGTTTTCTCCTTTAACTGTATATTTTCATATAACCTGTCTTTGAATTCACAGATTCTTTCTTCTGTTTGGTCAATTCTGCTGTTGATATTCTTTATTGCCTACTTCATTTCATTCATTGTGTTGACAAAAAGGAGTCAAATTCTAAAATATTTGAAGATATTTATTCTGAGCCAAATATAAGTGACCACGGCCCATAATGCAGCCCTCAGGAGGTCCTGAGAACGTGTGGCTAAGGTGGTCGGGGTGCAGGTTGGTTTTATACATTTTACGGAGCCATGAGACTTCAATCAAATACATTTAAGAAATACATTGGTTTGGTACAGAAAGGCAGGACAACTTGAAGTTGGGGGGACTTCCAACTTATGGGTAGATTTTTAAATTTTCTGGTTGACAATTGGTTGAGTTTATTCCAAGATCTGGAATCAATAGAAAGGAATGTCTGGGTCACAATAAGAAGTTATGGAAACCAAAGTTTTATCATGCAGATAAAACTGTGTGTCCCAGGTACCAGGTTTCAGAGATAATAGGTTGTAAAATGTTTCTCATCAGATTTAAAGTCTGTGTTGATGTTAATGCCAGAGAGGTATAATGAGGCATGTCCCACCCCCACTTCCTGTCATAGCCTGAAACAGTCTCGCAGGCTAGATTTTAAAAGAGTCCTGACCTGAGGAGAAAGTCCATTCAGATGGTTAGGGGGCTTCGAATTTTATTTTTGGTTTACGATTGTGACTTCGAATTTTATTTTTGGTTTACAATTGTATTTTTCAGCTCCAGAATTGTTGTTTTTAAAAAATTTTCTGTTTTGGTCATTTGTTGTTTTTCTAATTTTATTGAATTGTTTATCTGTATTTTCTTGAAGTTCACTGAGTTTCCTTAAAATAGTTACTTTGGATTCTTTTTCAGACACTTCATACATCTTCATTTCTTTATGGTTGGTCACTGGTGCTTTATGTTGCCCTTTTGGTATAGTCACATTTCCCTGATTGTTCTTTCTCCTTGTGACCATGCATTGGTGTCTGCACATTTGAAAAAATAGGTACTTATTCCGGTGTTAGCAGTCTGGCTTTGCTTGGTAAATTCCTTTAACAGTCAGCCCATCCAGAGATTCTGGGCAGGCCTTCTGGTATAGCCCATGGTGGGCTTGCTGTTGGAGTCCTCAGGCTGGCTGGCCTGGTGCCTAGGTTAGCAGGTGGATGGGCCTGCATCCTGTATCCACTTAGTTGGACCTGTTGCTTACGTCTACTGGGATGGTTCTACAACCTGTATTCTCAAGGGCTGGACTAAAGACTGTGTCCTCAGGGCCTGGCCTGGCATTGGTACAGGCTGAATCCCAGGGCTACTGGAGCCAGCCTGGTATTGGGGTAGGCTTGATGCCCAGCACTGCTGAAGTCAGCCCAGTGGTGGTACAGACTGGAGATACAATCCACTATGCATTCCTGAAGCCTGGGTCTATGGGGTCCAGCCTGGTGCCAGGGCAGGCCTGGAGGTTCAATTCATGGGTACTTGCCTAGAGTCTGGGGCCATAGAGCCTGCCAAGTGTTGAGTTTTACTGAAGCAGACCAAGTTTTGGTTCCCATGGGAAAGTTCGCTGTCCACTTTTCTCCCTTTCTCCCAAATAGGGGGTGTCTTTCTCCATACTGTGCTGCCTGGAGTTGGAGAAGGGGTCATGTAAAACCGTCCTTCTTATCTTCTTCAATGCATCCACTATGATTTGAATGTTTGTGACCTTCAAAGCTTGTGTTGATTTTTTTGTTGTTTTTTGGCAGACAGGGATGGAGTCTTGCTCTGTCGCTCAGGCTGGAGTGCAGTGGCATGATCTAGGCTCACTGCAACCTCCACCTCCCGGGTACAAGTGATTCTTCTGTCTCAGCCTCCCCAGTAGCTGGGATTACAGGCGTGTGCCTCCACGCCTGACTAATTTTTATATTTTTAGTAGAGACGGGATTTCTCCATGTTGTCCAGGCTGGTCTCAAACTCCTGACCTCCAGTGATCCACCCACCTTGGCCTCCCAAAGTGCTGGGATTACAGGTGTGAGCCGCTGCGCCCGGCCAACTTACATTGAAATTTAATTGCCGTTGTAACAGTATTAAGAGGTGAGACAAGAGGTGATTAGGCCATGAGAGCTTTGCCCTCATGAATAAATCAATGCTGTTATCACAGCATTGATGTATTGGTTGATTTATTGGTTAGTTATAAATGGTGAGTTAAGCCTCTCTCTCCCTCGCCCTTCTACCTTCTGCCATGGGATGACACAGCAAGAAATCCCCATCAGATGCTGTCCCCTTAATCTTGGACTTCCCAGCCTTCAGAATTAAGAGCAATAAATTTCTGTTCAATTGTGTTAAGTGAAATAAGCCAGGCACAGAAAGATAAATACCACATATTCTCAATCACATGTGGAAGCGAAGTAAGTTGATCTCATAGAAGTAGAAAGTAGAATAGCAGTAACTAGAAACTGGGAAGGGTAGGGAGAATGGGAGATGAGTGAGGCTGGTTAATGGATACAAAATTACATCAAGATAGGAGAAATAAGTTCTGGTGTTCTAGAGCACTGTAGAGTGACTATAGTTAACAATTTCCTCTGTATTTTCAAATAACTAAAGAAAAGGTTTTGAATGATCCCAACATGAAGAAATGATCATTGTTTAAGGTTATGGATATGCTAATTACCCTGATTTGATCATTTTGCATTGTATACAGGTAATGGAATACCACAATGTAACCCATAAACATGTACAATCATTATGTGTCAACTGAAAAGAAAAAAAGGTAAAACATTTTTGAAAAAATTTTGATCATTAAATTACCCAGTCTGTGGTAATTATATGTGTTATAATAGCACCAAATGGACTAAAAACAATTGGTACTAGAAGTGGGGTGTTGCTATACAAATATCTGAAAATGTGAAAGTGGCTTTGTAACTGGGTAATGGATAGAGGTTTGAAGAATCTGGAGGTGCAGGCTAGATAAAGCCTAGATTTCTGTAAATGGAACATTAAGAATGATTTTGGTGAAGGCTCAGGAGAGAAGAATTATAAGGAAAAACTGAAACTTCTTACAGGTTAGTTACATGGTCACAATCAAAATCTTGGTAGAAATATGAATGAGGTCTCAGGTGGGAATGAGAAACAAAGTGCTATAAACTGGAGAAAAGGCCAATCTTTTAATCACATATACTAAAATGCAAGAAGAAATAAATGATTTAAAGGCTAAATTTATAATCAAAAGGGAAACAGAACAGGATTTGAAGGATTCTTACCCTGGCCATGTGGTAGAAAATAAAAAAGCATTTTCTGGAAAGAAAACCAAGGGTGTGGCCAAGCAATGTTTGATAAGGAGACTATTATGGATAGAGTGAAGCCAGAGGCTATTCATTAGGACAATGAGAGAATGACCCCAATTGCACCTTAAAGATTACTGATGCCACCCCTTCCATCACAGATAAAAAGTGCCAAGGCCTGGAGGAAGGAAATATGTCCATAAAGAGGCCTAGGGTGCCCATGATACCTTAGGGTAACCCTAACCCTGCATTCCAGGACAGCGCTTCTCAGCTGCACCAGCCATGGCTCAAGCAGACCTTAGTGTGGCTCAGCCCTCCACTCTGGAAGGCACAAGCCATAAACCATGGTAGCATTAACATGGTGCTAATTCTGCAGGTGCACAGAAATGCAAGAGATGTGGGGGCATGTATTCCTCCACTAAGATCTCAAAGAATGTCATGGACCATCTGAGAACCCAGGGAGAGACTTTTCACAGAAGTGAAGTCACTGCAGACAGCCCTCAGTAGTGCAATGCCCATGGAACTGAGGTCAGAGTGACAGCAGAGTGTCCCTGCTCTGATAGGTGAGAAATGCCATCTCTGTACCTTTAACATTCATTTATCTTATGAGTGAGATTTAACATCAGTTCATATGCTTAAATGTCATTTTCACGTCTTCCATGTGACATCTCATGGGTTTTGTTCATTTTTCTGTCAGGATGTCTCTTGAATTTTAAGAGTTCTTTATATGTCAGGGATCTGTATCTTGATATATGTTCCCAGGTTTTTTCCTTTTTTTTTTTTTACATTGTCTGTGGTGTTTCCTACTATGCAGAAGTTAACTTAGTTTTTGTGTAGTCAAATTTGTGAATTTTTCTTCTTTTATCTGGATTTTGAGTCATAGTCAGAAAGTCTTCATTTACCTTTATGTTAATATAATTCACCTGATTCCTTCTAGTACTTGTATGGTATTAAATATTGCTGAATAGAAAATTAGCGTACTGGCACTTTGGTCTAAAGAAATTCAAAATAAGGTACAGAAAGACAGCAAGACAGAAAATATGAAAGAGAGACCAAGAGACATGAAGGAGAGTGTGAGAATGTCTAATGTAAGATTAGTTAGAATTTCACAGTAAGATTACAGAGGGAAAAAAAAAGGCAATATTCAAAGAAATAATGACTAAGAATTTTCCAAAATTGTGGAAATATACCATTTCTCAGATCAAGTAATCCCAATGTGCCCTAAGCAAGATAAATGAAAAGAAATCCTCACCTACATATTAAAACTGCACCAAACCAAAGACAAAATCTTCAGAGCAACTAGAAAGAAAAGACAAAATAGAACTCTGCAATGAGATGGATGTTAGATTGCTGACTTCTCAAAAGCAATAATTGAAGTCATAAGACAGTGAAATAACATTTTCAATGTGCTGAAAGAAAATCCCTGCCTGACAGCTAGAATTTATACAGAGCCAAAACTATCTTTCAAGATTGATGGAGATATAGAGACATTTAAGACACATTCAACTGAGACAGTTTATCATCAATAGGCTGTCAGCAAAGGAAATTCTAAAGTATTTACTTTAGTTCAAAGGAATGTGATCCCAGATGGGAGATCTGAAATGCAACAAAAATTAGTGAGCAAAGATATTAGTAAATATGTGAGAAAATGAATAAAATAAATATCAACCATATAAAACAATAACGACAAAGTCTAATTTGTCTCATTAAAAATTGCATATAACTAAAATACTGGATAAAATAGAATATAAGCAGGAAGGAAGTAATCACAGTTGAAGTTTTCTAAGGTTTTTATTTTGTTCAAGAAGAGGGTAAATATGTTGACTTTAAAATCCCCTGAGTATTCTTAAATAAACATTCATACAACCATGCAGAGGTTAATATCTAAATATACAAAGAGCTCTTACAAACTGACAGTAAGAAAACTAATTTTAATAGCCACAAGTTGGTTCACCACACATAACAGAAAATCCAGATTTACAGTGATTTAAACAGAATAGACATTTTTGCCTCATATAAAAGAAGTCTGGAGTTAGGCAATCAAAGACTCGGGCTCCTTCTTTCTGTTCAATCATCTTAGCATAGGACTTCCATCTTCAAGTTCACTTTATGATCCGAGTTTTCTGCTAGAACTCCAGACATCATATCTGCATTCTAAGAAGCAGGAAGAATTAAGAAAGAAGAAGCGACAGCAGTAAGGTAGGAGGTAAAAGGGGTAAGTCAGCTAAATCGGCTTCTTTTAAGGGACCTTACCTGAAGTCCCACAGAACACTTCCACTGTATATTATCATCCAGAATTTAGGCACATAACTTGGGATGCTATAACATGGAAGGATTGTTATGAGGTATTAAGTTAGAGAAGTAAGAGACAGAAAAATGTATTTAATAGGATTCTATTTTTCTGAGTTTTAGCTGTTTGTGTATGATTATAAAAGCATGAATAAAAATGTGAAAGAATACACAGCATTTTGTCACATGATTTCTAGGGTGGGAAACAATGTTGGGAAGAGTAGGTGTGTGAAGTCAAACTAAGCAAAAAACTTTAAAGGATGACAAAATGAAAAAATGTATGATATAATCACATATGTGTTTATTTCAAAATTATGAGTCCTTCCCCATAGAAATTGTGAACTAATTCCCAGGATTTTCAGCAAATTGAGATGAAAACTCCCCCTTCTTTAAGGTGGTGCCTCATTTCTGCTTCTACCTCATTAGAGAGGAAAAATGGGGTGGGGGATGAATAAGGGAAGAAGATTTTCCTCCACTAGATGGCAACAAGTCACAGGATTCGTATAGGAGCCCATTTATTACAGATGGGACACAAACTTACAGCAGGATCAGGAAGGCCTACAAAGAAAGTTCTGTCTCTATGTCAGAATCTAGTATTTTTAAAACATTGATACTTCCATCCTGGCCCTTCCAGTAAGAATCTCCAAGGTTCCAATTACTGTCTCTCAACTGAATTACAAAGTGGAGAAGCAACTATTAATGGTGTACCAGAAATCAATTCTCCTTCCTATGCTTCTGGAAAAGTTACATGTAAAACTTCAAGCCATGGTTATTGAAAAGTCTAATGTAGAAAAGACTATTGCCAGTCAGTGCAATTTTCAGACCAAACAACAGGGACTGGTTATGACATAAATGTTCTGTTGGCATAGCATTTTCTCCTGGAGGCACTCCTAACTCTTTACATATGGTATTTCACTAAGACTTACACAAGCCCTGAGAGATGAGTGCAGGGAGGAGTGGAGAAGGAAGAGAACATCTGTTCAACAGTTGTGGAAGCCGACACATTTATTCAAGGTCAGTAATAACTAAGACATTTTTAAAAGCAAACACTTACTGGATTGTCTCTCACTGCATAGCTTCAAAATTAGTTCTCTGCTTCTTTCAAAGAAATCAATATGCACACAGGAAATCAAATTGGCCATTTTACTTTCATTTTCAGAACAACATAAGCACAAGTTCTCAGGAAAGTTTCAAATTGTCCATCCTTTAGTTAAGAGAGTTCACATTCTTAATACTGAAGGATAGGATTGCTACAGACAGAACTATGAAAGTTGATTTCACTTATTTCAATGAGTGAAAATTTATTGAGGAGTCCAATCAAAAACTCCACAGAAAATGAATACAGGAGGCTGGGCACAGTGGCTTACACTGGTAATCCCTGCACTTTGGGAGGCCAAGGTGGGCAGATCACAAGGTCAGTAGTTCAAGACCAGCCTGACCAACATGGTGAAATCCTGTCTCTACTAAAAATACAAAATTAGCTGAGCGTGGTGGCACACACCTCTACTTCCAGCTACTCAAGAGGCTGAGGCAGGAGAATCACCTGAACCCGGGAGGCAGAGGTTGCAGTGAGCCGAGATCACGCCATTGCATTCCAGCCTGGGCAACAGAGCAAGACTCCATCTCAAAAAAAAAAAAAAAGAAAAAAAAAAAGAAAATGAATAATGAATACAGGAAATACACACACACACACACACACACACACACACACACAGAGAGAGAGAGAGAGAGAGAGAGAGGACAATGTCTCCCTCTTGTGGTTCCACAAATTCACTGCTTTACCCTTTCATATGAATAGGACAGTAAGCATACAAAATAACGAGCAGATAATCACACATTGAATATAGCATCTAAGAGCACTGGAATTCAGCAGATAAATGATAAGAAATACCTAAAGCAGGAAGAAAGGGGAAATAAGGCATCCTGCTTGGTGGGGATCAGTCCAGAGAGGCTCTCCAATGCAGGAAAAGGGCAAGTGAGTGACCCCAGTGATCCCACATTCCCACTGTAGACCCCTGCATCCTAGCCATGGAAAAGTCCCTAGGCCATCATGGGCCCTGAGACTAACAGAGGGATCTGCCTGTAGACCTTGTGAAGACATTGCTCCAGAAAGGAACCTTAAGCTGTGTTCCATACACTGCCTGAGCACTAAGTAGCTACAGCAAGGCACCATTTTGAGAGCCCAGCCTTGCTGCATCTTGCCCCAGGGCCCAACAGACCCTACATCTCCACATCTCTGGGGCTGCATTGACATTCCTCTCCTGCAGCTACTGTCACAGCTAGCTGCTGCCTCCAGGGGAGGCATGAGTCACTGGCAAGCATAAGCCACTAACAAAGACCCCACTGTCCCCAGCAGAAAAGCTGCCGCAGATTTTAACATTTTAACATGCTAGGCCAGTCCCTAGGCCTGTTGCTGACACATGCAGGTGGGTGCCCATTGTGGTAGCAGTGGCAGGTTGGGTGGGCCTGACCTCTGGCCCCTGGACAGAGTGCTAATGTGTCTATACCTGTGGACTGGGCCTGGTGTCTATACCTAATGGCCTAGCCAGCATGTTACAACCACTGCCAACACCAGTGTGGATTGTTAGGACCCAGAGATTAGTGGAGGGAGAAATTGTGGCATTAAGAATTAATATCTAAAGATACTTCTCTAATTTGAAGATCTCTCTAGTAATATGGTATAGATAGGAAAAACTCAGCAACAGCTGCAACTCAAATTTAGAGAATATCATTTCTTTTGGCAGGTTGATATTTGGCCAGAATACACCATTATAGCTACACCAATACTTACAATATTGAGATAAAGGTACTTAAGTACCCATTTTTAATATCTGCCTTGAGCCTTCTGAGTGTTTCCCTGTTGTCCCTGCCCATTAGTCATCTTTGAGATTCAGCAACACAGCAGGGGTTTCCTGTTCTGCTGGGTTTCTGTATATCCTGCAGTATACCAGGTGTTAAATCTTTTTAATATTATCCCTATCTCCATCTATTCTCTCCCCTCTAGTTTTTATGTGGAAATTAATTTTGCTTTCTGAAGAATGGATGATGTTATAACCATAAAATTCCACTTTCTGAACTGGAAAGAAAAAAAAAACAACAACAAAAGAACACTGGAATAAAACTGAAGCATCTCATTATACTCTATAATTCAGAAGTATTAAAACTTAGAACAACTGGAACATAATCATCTCATTTTAATCCTTTCCTTTAAAATAGGCTCTAACAAATGACAAACTGGGAACTATCTGCAACAGACCAAGAGTTAATGTCTTTACCCTATAAAGAATCTTTGCAAATATGTAAGAAAATCATACCAATAGAAAAACAAAACAAAGCAGAACAAGTATTCACAAAATAATTAAAAAACAGCAATAAAAATAATTTTAAAGCGAAAACACTTTTACAAAGTTTTAAGTTCATTAGTAATTAATAAATGCAAGTGAAAATGAGTTAGTTACAATTTATTGCCTATGAAACATCCACAGATAAGATAGAATGAAAATAGCAGCACTGACTACAGTATGAAAAAGTTATTTTCATCACTTAATGTCCAGGTGTTGTTGGAAATAAATTTTTGGTGCCACAAAAGAAATAGCACTTGAACATAAATTTTCTCAGCAAGGCAATTTTACTTCTATAGAAGGGTGCATGTTGTGGATGGAGCAATGGCGAGAACACACCTGAACAAGGGAGGGGAAGGGATTCTTATCCCTGACGTAGGTAGCCCCTACTGCTGTGTCATTCCCCTATTGGCTAGGGTTGGACCGCACAGTCTAAACTAATTCCGATTGGCTATTTTAAAGAGAACAGGGGTACAAGCCAGAGAGGCAGGGTGAGCAGTTTCGGCAGGAAAGACAGTTATGGAACAGGTGACTAAAGGAGACTCAGGTCAGAGCAGGTGACCAGGGGTGATTCAGGATGGAGCAGGTGACCAGGGGAACAGATGTGAACTACTGATTAGAGCTAGCAGGAAGGTTGTTTACTGAAAATAGGGGCAAGGAGATGAAGAGAACGAGAAAGTTAAACTTTCAAATTGAGAACAAAGACCTGAACATACTGACATATTGATTATTTGAACAGAAACTTAGAACTCACTGGATTTAACACAGGGAAAGAGTAAATCAACTAGTATAATCTTTTCTGAAAAAAAAATCTGGCAATATACAATAGTTTTTAAGATTTGTATGCCCTTTGACTCAGAGATTCCAATTACAGAGACTTATCTGTGGCTGACTGCCACGGTTATCACTTGAGACCGTCATTACAAGACTGAATGAAGGGACGAATGTAGAAATGAAAACTTAAGACAAAAGAAACTGTTTTAAAGAAGGGTCCAGGGGAAGAAGAGGAGAGTTCCCTGCTTCTAGTGAGCAAAGGCAGCCCCTGAGCTTCCACAGCCTTTCATATTTATTGAGTAGCAAGAGCAGGGAGGAGGAGGTAATGATTGGTCAGTTGCTTAATTGATAACAGGTTCATATTATTACTAACAAACAGGCTTCAGATGTACGTAATCACAAGAAACACTGTGCTTGGGTCATAACTGCCCCCAGCATTCCTTCTGGGCAGCAGATGCAGCTTGTCAGTTTACCAACATTCTGCATTTATGAGAACAGCTTGCTGCTTACTCATATAGCCTCCAGTGGTATACTGAGTTGATCAAGACCCTCATTCTTTCGGTCTGTAACATTTATCCTAAGGAAATATTTAAGTTTGTAGATAAAGCTTTGATTACAAGGTATTTTATCACATTATATACAACATAGGTAAGCCAGAAATCTAATTGTTCAACGGTAGGTGTAAGTACTGTAACACACTTACATAATAGAATACTATGTAGTACTTAAGGTGATCTGTAAAACTATACTCAACATGGAAAGAGGTTCATAATACATTACTGAGTGAAATAAATATATTACAAAATATTATGAATGGTATCATCCTGTATTTGTCTTCTCTGTGCCTGCCCTAGTTTTGCTGAATATCAGAGGAAAAAATAACCCCACCATGTTTTATAATAAATTCATGTTCACAAACCTCAAATCAACATATTATCTGACAATCTTACCACTTTTCCCCAAGTTTACTCTTCCCACTCTTTGAGCTGATTAGTCCATAATTATTTCTCTTTCCTCAAACCGCCAATACCACCTCTCCCAACTTATTCTGAGCCAATGAACTTGCTTTCCTTCTGTCATATTCTTAAAATGAAGGAACTATCCTTTGCCTTCTTACCATCCCCTTACCTTCTCTTCTCCTTTAGTCTTTCTCCCCTCCCCACGCCGCCCTCCCTTGCTCGCATCACCAATTTTAGATCTTTCTTACATGCAAATTTGTTCTGGGATCTCCTAGCTTAAATAAAATCCTTTCTTGGACCTTACATCTCCATCTAGCTACTAAATTTCTTCCTCCCTTCAGGGGGAAACTTCTCACAAGAGTTATCTACACAAGCTATCTCTACTTCATTACCTCTTTGATGTGGTTTTTGTGAACCCAAAAAGTGTCATCCAGGTTGAGGATGCATGCCTGACACAGCCTCAGGAAGTCCTAAGGACATGTGCCCAAGCGTGTAGCTTGGTTTTACACATTTTAGGGAAGCATGAAACATCAATCAAGTACATTTAAGAAATACATTGGTTTGGTCCAGAAATGCGGGACTACTCAAAGAAGGGGGTAGGGGGCCCAGGCTATAGGTAAATTTAAACATTTGCTGGTTGACAATTGGTTGATTTTGTCTAAAGACTTGGGATCAATAGAAAGGAATGCTTGGGTTGTGATGAGAAGTTGCAGAAACCAAAAAGTTTTATCATGCAAATGATGAAGCTTTTAGCTAGCAGGCTTCAGAAAGAACAGGCTGTAAAATGTTTCTTATCAGACTAAAGTCTGTGTTGATTTTAATGCCAGAGAGGTATAATGAGGCGTGTCCAACCCCCACTTCCCTTCATGGTCTGAACCAGTCAGGGTAAATTTTAAGAGCCCTGGCTGAGGAGGAAGTCCGTTTAGATGGTTGGGGGTGCCTTAGAATTTTATTTTTGGTTTACACTTTCATCCCCACAATTCCAATAAAATGACACTTGAAAGTATCAACAATAATATGATTCATGGTCCCAAGTCAACATTTTCCATCTTACTATTACTCAACCTTTTAGCAGCATATGTGTATCTGACCAAGCCCCTCTTGAAACACTCTCCTATTTCAACCTCTGTGAGGCCACTTTCACCTGTTTTTTCTCCTACCTCTCTACACACTTTATTGACTTGTCCTGTTCTGGTTGTTATTCCTGTATAAGACCTTTGAAAATCAAAGTTCCTGCGGGCTAGATGCTGGACCCTCTCCTATACATTTCTACCTTGGATGATCTCATTCCTTTCCATGGGTTTATATACCAACTATATGCTCATAACATCCAAATTTATATCAGTAACTCTGACATTTATGAATTCTAGCATCTAATTAACAAATGTTTGTTTTTAAAAATGTCACACACACACATACACAAAAAGTTCCCATTATCCAAGGACAGCTGGCACTGAAAATGCCACCAGAAAGGAATCAACTTAATAGGGGAACAAAATTGCATCACAAATGATAGAAAAGAGCTTTTATTTGGGACTTTAGAAAAATAAAACCAAAAATCATTAAAATAAGCTTATTTAATCTCATTTAAAATATTTTAAATTTTAATTGCAGCTAAGTGATAATTTATAGAATGGACAAAGAATGAAATAAGAACTATTTGAGGGATTCGGGGTAGTTCTCTGATAAAAGTATTGAATGATACAGTATCCTTTACCTCATAAACAGGGTTATTTTTACCAAAATGTTTGAACAATTCACTGTTTCCTCCAAAGGTCTCTCATTAATTGGATATTCAAAATACCCATCACTCATCATCCAAGTAGATTTTTTTCACTTCAACTTAACTGATTTAAATCATTTTTCATGGGCTTTGATGTATTGAAATAGTTATCCAATACCACTTTCAACTTTATGAAATCCTGTGTCTTTTCCAAGATGTATAATTCTACATTGCAATTAATTTCTCTTTTTTTTTTCACTGTTAGCATTCAATAGTCAACAGAGGACCGGTGATATGATGGAGAATAATACATGCTATTGTTTAGCAGAAAGGGTTTTTTTGAGGAGGACTAATTTTATAAGTGGTTAATTTACTGGTGAAAATTTCTATGGCATAAGGAATTTTTCTTTACTATACATCATAACTTATAAGCACTCAGAAAAAAAATTAAAACAATTGTATATAGACATACACACATGCACATGTCTACATATGTATATATAAAGTCTTGTGAGATATATGCCCCAAATGGCAGGATTAAGGTTGATTTTTATATTTTTCTTATTTCTTGTTAATATTTTCTGATTTTTCTATTACTGGTCATGCATTACTTGTATAAATAAACTATCATGACTTATTAAATGAAAGTAGGCTTTGAATAGTGTTTGAAAACAATGAGGTTTATAGTCCCTGTCTGGTGGCAACTGAAATTAGACCTTGGAAAAAAACAAACAACCCCATCGAAAAGTGGGCAAAGGATATGAACAGACAGTTCTCAAAAGAAGATATTCATACAGCCAACAGACACATGAACAAATGCTCATCATCACTGGCCATCAGAGAAATGCAAATCAAAACCACAATGAGATACCATCTCACACCAGTTAGAATGACAATCATTAAAAAGTCAGGAAACAACAGGTGCTGGAGAGGATGTGGAGAAATAGGAACACTTTTACACTGTTGGTGGGATTGTAAACTAGTTCAACCATTATGGAAAACAGTATGGCGATTCCTCAAGGATCTAGAACTAGAAGTACCACATGACCCAGCCATCCCATTACTGGGGATATACCCAAAGGATTATAAATCATGCTGCTATAAAGACACATGCACACGTATGTTTATTGCAGCACTATTCACAATAGCAAAGACTTGGAATCAACCCAAATGTCCATCAGTGACAGACTGGATTAAGAAAATGTGGCACATATACACCATGGAATACTATGCAGCCATAAAAAAGGATGAGTTTGTGTCCTTTGTAGGGACATGGATGCAGCTGGAAACCATCATTCTCAGCAAACTATCGCAAGAACAGAAAACCAAACACCACATGTTCTCACTCATAGGTGGGAACTGAACAATGAGATCACTTGGACTCGGGAAGGGGAACATCACACACCGGGGCCTATCATGGGGAGGGGGGAGGGGGGAGGGATTGCATTGGGAGTTATACCTGATGTAAATGATGAGTTGATGGGTGCTGACGAGTTGATGGGTGCAGCACACCAACATGGCACAGGTATACATATGTAACAAACCTGCACGTTATCCACATGTACCCTAGAACTTAAAGTATAATAAATAAAAAATAAAAAAGAAAAAGAAAAAAAGAAAAAAGAAAAAAGAAATTAGACCTTGGTAGTCGTGTATTCTAGAGTCATTAAGTCCAAAATTACAGGGTACCAGTTGCTAGGGACAATAAACAGACTTGAAACTACAAAATGAGAGATTAAGGTTATATTTACTAAAGAATATTCTGACAGTTCATGTTGTTAATTCTGGAAGCATGACTGCAAATTGAAAAATCTGACCGCAGTTTAGAATTAAACTGAATCCCATTTTGAGATTTGGGGATTAAATAAATAGGTTGTCATAGTCTCTGCTTTTCCAGCATTTTCTAAACCACGTTGCTTATCAGAATCATCTGGGTCTCTTGCTACAAATGCATGTTGCACCCTCAAAAACGTGACTTTGTAGACCAGGAATCTATGTTATTAGCTAACCGTAGGTGATTCTGAAGTAGCTCATCGATACAACCGTGTTTAGGAATCAATGTTTTAGGCCAATGGTTCTAGGAAGAAATCACCAAGCCCTTGGTGAATGAACATTTACACTCACTTCATGATCACATAACAGAGAGTTTCCTAGGGTATGGTCCTCTTTGGGCAATACAAATTGTGATACAATTTCTACTTGTATCAACTGCCTATCCTTCCCAACCAAAAGAAAGTGAGAATCAACAGTGTTACTCCTCAGTATCAAGTACCAAAAAATAGAATGCAGCAAAATTTGAAAGGGAAAAGCAGTCACTTAAAGCAAACCTTTTGTCAGACTCCAAAAATCCAGATCATAAAAAATTTAAAACTGAAAGAATTCTTAGACCAGCTAATTCAACCTCGTAATTTTACAGATGAGAGTCAGAAAAATGAAGTCGTATGATAGTGGCAGTTGTTACAAAAACGAGGACACAAGTACTCTTACATTTGTATGTTTTTCCACTTTACCATGTATTTAATGAACCAATGATGAGTATTATTGGAGTTCCTTGAGAGCATGTATCTCTCACACTTCCTGGCACATGATGCCTGGGTTAAAGTTTGTTGAATTGAACGCTCTGTTTAAACTCCAAGCAGTAAAATTTAAAGTCATGGTGATAGCTTCTAAACATACTTACCTAGAATGTTGGCCTTTCTAATTTGTCAGGTAAAGCTGTATGAATAACTTTCTCAATAAATCTGGGACAAGTGAATTATGTTGCCTTAATGACTGAAAAAAAGAGAAGTCTCTTTTGTGGGATTTACTACATAAGTAGTAACGTTTTCCCTATTATATCTCTGCCCCCACTCATCCTTGAAGATGCAGTTCGGCTGTGAAGTCAGCTTGTGCTTGGCCACAGAGGAAGCTGCACTGCATTAATATAAAGGGTAGTTTGGAGTCAAAACAGAGTTGTATTTTATTTTCAGCTTTGCTATTAAGGTACTTAACCTCTTTAAATCTAAGTTTTCTCACCATTGTTCACTATATCCTGAGATATATCTACACCATGGAGATGTTTATGGGTTGTTTTTAAAATTCTACTTGTTGCTGAAATTTCAAGAAATGAATTTCAAGATGATACTACCCAGGACTGTTGGAATATTCATTGAAACCATGTATATTTTTCAAAAACAGAATGTAAGAAATCTTGCCTAACGTATAAGGGGAACTCAACAATTGCAGTCTCCAAGAGGACAAGAACTTCGTTTTGTGTACTGTTGTATTAGTGCCTTGGACATAGCAGAAACTCAGCAAATAATGCTCATGTGTTTCCCTTCCTTCCTCTGCCTACTTTGTTAATAGAATATATCTCATATCAACTATCATTGTATCATGCATAAATATTCTACACTTCTCTTAAATTTGTGTGACTTTCCATTATACTTAGAAATTTACTGTCTTGTTACAAAAAGTATTTCCATCTCTCAACAAAGTTAGTGATCTGCACAGCTGTGCCAAGAAGATGTAGTAATGTTTAATGTAGGAAGAGGAACAATTCGAAACACACACACACATTCCCTGATTTCATTCATGTTACATATGGACTCATGGCTTTCAAACAAACATAACATGAAAACCATTGCCTTCGCATTCGAGCTACCTGAAGTTTTTGTTCTTTTCCTTACAGGGAACCACCGCAAGCCACAGATTTGAAATAAAATTGAGGGCAGTAGCATCAGGAGAAAAATCGTTGGGAATGTGTTGGAGAGAGTAAAAAGGTCCAGCAGGCAGCTGCGTTCTGTCTGGACTTGCACTCCTACCTCCGTGGCTCCAAACTCGGGGGTGGGGGTGGGGTGGGGTGGGGTGGGGCGGGGGATGATTTAGAGGAACGCCTTTGGGCCTTACTGTATTAGACTATGGGGGTGCAGTCCAGCAGTGGTTTTTCCCCCATTATTTTAACCGCAGTTTCCTTTCTTTCAGAGAAGTGCTTCGTGTGAATCTCCAGCTGGGTGGGGAGGAGACAAAAGAAAACCAAAGCCAATCTGGTCTCCTCGCATCTTGAAAAAGGTCGCACGGTCCGTGGGCTTGCCGCCCCTCTCCCGAGTCCCGGGCCACGACCTCGACCTCGCATTCAGAAGCCACGTTCAGCAAGCGTGGGAGGCAAACCTCAGACCCCTCGCTGTCTGTGAGGCTAGAAGCCTCGGTTTTCCTTATCTGGAAAAGGGGGTTGATAATAATAATAATGACTTCACACCATTACTGCGATGATTAAATGCAGTAATATGTATCTGTCTTTCAACAAACTGTAATTGAGCACAAGCTCTGTGCTACCCTGAGAAGATAAGAGTGGTGAACAAGACTAATAATGTTCCTGCCCATATGAAATGTATATCCTAATGATGGTAAATGGAAAATAAGCTAGTAAACAATAAAAATATAATTATTTTAATTATCATAAGAAAATAAAACGAGAAAATACGTACAGAGGGAACATGTAGCACGTGGCTAATGAGAAGCCAGTGCTCATGGAAACTCCATCTGAGGAGGTGCCTGAATAACAAGAAAGACACGCACACAGATCTGGAGGTTCAGCATTCAGTGCAGAGTAAACAACTGAGGCAAAAACTCAAAGGTGAGCACATGCTTGGTCTGTTCTGAGGTGGAAATCAAGCACTTATTATATGACAATGACTTAAAGATGTATTTCTACCCCTGCACGTGTAAGGATAATTTATATGGGCATCTTCATTCTCGCCAAGAGTTGGAGAATGGGAAAGATATGGGAACCTGTCCCAGCTGCTTTCTCATTATTAAAGTGATTGATGACAAACATCAGTATATGTGCAGAGAAAAACATCCAGCACCTTTCACCAACAGAAAATTCATTAAATGCTGAAGGATTTTTAGCTAAAATTCTGACAACTGGAAATAACTCAAGGTGGAAAAAAATCTAATGCCAAGTCACAGACCTTTTTCATGAGGACACCAGTTTTGTGGTTTACCATTCCCTTAGAGTATGGATTCTTTTTTTAAAAAACATTTATTTATTTAATTTTTAAATTTTAGATTCAGGTGGTATGAGTGCAGGTTTGTTACAAGGGTATATTGCATAATGCTGAGGTTTGAGCTCCTAGTGAACCCATTGCCCAAATAGTGAACATAGTACCCAATAGGTAATTTTTCAGGGGAAAGAAGCTGTTCTATTAAAAAGAAACCTTGCACTCATATGTTTATTGCAGCACTATTCACAATAGTAAAGTCATGGAATCAACCTAAGTGCCTATCAATGGTGGATTGGATACAGAAAATGTGGAACATATACACCACAGAATATTAGGCAGTCATAATAAAGAATGAAATCATGTCCTTGGCAGCAACATGGATGCAGCTGGAGGCCATTATTCTAAGTGAATTAACATAGAAATAGAAAACATAGGCCATTATTCTAAGTGAATTAACAAAGAAAGTGAAATTGACATAGAAATAGAAAATCAAATACCACATGTTTTCACTTATAAGTGAGAGTTAAAGAGTGGGTACACATGGACATTAAGATTGAAATAAGAGTATGGATTATTTACATCAAATCAAAGAAGAGAGCCAACAGATGGGTCATACCCTCATTTTATGCTTACAACTTTGAACTGGAATTGTTCTTAATTTTCCATCAAAATTTTAAGAGAAGATAATTTCAAAAACAGTGCTGTCCTTCAGTTTCATAATCTTATGTCTTAAAACTAATCATTCAATATCTGATAGCAATAGCATCTATCTCAAAGTCATTAGTATACCTTGGTTATTAACATAATTCAAATTAACCCTTTCAGTGAAGCTGACATCACCTTTGCTATTTTTAGAAACTTTGAAACTTAAGAAAATGAGTTGCCTCCTCACTGCTACACTTCTACCTTCTTCACCAAGCCTTAGGCTTGCCCTTAGGGTTTCCTTTTTAGAATGTTCATTTTCTGTGAAGCAGGCCTTTTCTGTTATTCTCCATGCAGTGTGTTAGTTGTGGCTTTAAAGAGAAAAATTAGCTCCCAATTTCTCCAGAGCCACAAGTTAGTCGGTAAGAAAGAAAAGTCAAAAAGTGAAATAGTCTCAGGATTTGGAGTTTCTATATGAATATTCCATAGTTTTCTTAAACATTAGGAAAAGATAAAAAGACAAGCAGCCAGGGGAGGTGAAATTGGTAACAGAATGGAGGAGCAAAACATGGTAACTTAGTAAATAAAACACTTGAATAACTTTGCCAAATCAAAGCAGGTATTTCTATATCTGCATGCTCACGAGTTTCTAGAAAGGCTAATGAAATTGCTCTCCAGATGGGAGTTGATGTCAAGTCTTATAGCAAATGACAATGCTTTCAGCATTATCACAATATCACGTCACTTCACCTAAAAGTTGAAGAATCTACAATAACTCTGTTTGCTGAAGATCTTGAAAGTAGGAAGCAAAATCTGAATAGATGTACCCATGGGGCACATCTACTACACCTCTGTAATCTGCAACCAAACCAGAGTCATTCTCTGACAGAAAAATATTTCTTTGGACAAAAATAAATATATAAAGAGAGTTGGGTCATCAGCCTTCTTTTGTCAGAGTGTTAAGAACAAGAAATTTAAATCACCTCTATGAAGAATTTAAAATTTCCTTTATATACACAATTTAACTGTGTGCATATAAAATTAACAAAAATGCACTGATATCTAGCAGGTTGTTTAGGGAATGGTTCCTATAATTAGAGAGAAAAATGGCTTGCCAGAACGTGAACACCTATTACCAATAGCTGCACATAGTCATTGAAGGTTTAAATCAGACATATCTGTGGCCTTAAAAATTTTTTTTTGCCTGCCAGCACCATGGCTACAAGTAGCTATTAAACTGAGATATAATAAATAATCAAAATGTGGATGCTGGAAGTGCTTGACACATTATGAGAAGCAGTGTTCCTATCACAGATATAAAGAAATGGCATGTTCTTGATGTAATGAGAAATCTTACTACTATGTGGAACACAGACACCTCAGAAGTAATTAGCTGGGGGTAGTCGCACGTGTCTGTAGTCCCAGCTACTAGGGAGGTTGAGGCTGGAGGATCTCTTGAGTCCAGGAGTTCAAGGCTGCAGTGAGCTGTGATCTCGCCACTGCACTCCAGCCTAGGCAACAGAGCCAGATCCCGTCTCAAAAAATAATAATAATAATAATTATTATTATTATTATTATTATTATTCACAACTGCTTTGCAAAAGCTCTTGTTAGAACCACAGATGGCTCAGATAAACAGAGGAAGATACGTGATGACTCTAACTGGAATAAGCTGCAGTGAAAAATATATCCCATACTCAAATGTCAGTTACTTTATAGCTATTGATAATGTGTTAGCGCCCTCTACTGATTGTGAATTTCAAACGAGAACAGGTATCCTTAATGTAGGTCTGTTTTGACCATAACATAAGAGGAAGAAAAGTTGCCTAAGTTGAAACATCCAAGAGAAAAGAAGCATGAACAGCAATGGCGATCAGTGATACACTGGAATCGTGTGAATTATTTTGATTCAAAAGCAACAGAATCACTAGATGTGTTTGTAAACCACAAAATAACACATTACATGAAACTGGAAGCCATTATCCTCACCAAACTAATGCAGGAACAGAAAACCAAACACTGCATGTTCTCACTTATAAGTGGGAGCTAAACAATGCGAACACAAAGACACAGGGAAGAGAACAACACACACTGGGGCCTGTCGGGGTGGGGTTGGGGGAGGGAGAGCATCAGGAAAAATAGTTAATGCATGCTGGGCTTAACACCTAGGTGATGGGTTGATAGGTGCAGCAAATTACCATGGCAGACTTTTACCTGTGTAACAAACCTGCACATCCTGCACATGTACCCCAGAACTTACAATAAAATAAAATTAAGTAGGATAGAGGACAATCTGCTAAATCTAAGATGCATATTTGCAGCACTGCCCAGCATAGTAATAATTTAGAACATCTGGCAGCCCTTTAAAAGTCAACAGACTGCTTTCATCTCTGTTATCTCATGTGATCGTCCTAGGACTTGGTGGACAGAATTATCTCCATTTTACAGGGGAGGAAACTAAGGCTCCAAGATTTAGTAACTTACTTCAGTCTCATCAAGGGAGGACTGGATCAGATTCCTGATCCAATTGCCAGGAGGCAAAACCTGATCCAATTGCCAGGATCCAATCCTGATCCAATTGCCAGGAGGCAAATATTTCTGCTGTCCCACTGGAATATAGGGCTCCCCTGGACTGCCCTTCTAGGGTCTGCATTTGCCAGCTCTAGGATGAACACTTATACAGGAGCTATTTCTAAATATCTAGATATCCCTGTTTATCAGTGCCCCACCATTCACTATGGTAACCCTACATGCTGAAAATAACCATATTAAGGAAATTAGGCTGTGTACATTCACTCTCGTCGCCATCTTGGTTTTGGTGGGTTTTGGCTGGCTTCTTTACTGCAATCTGTTTTATCAGCAAGGTCTTTATGACCTGTATCTTGTGCTGACCTCCTATCTCATCCAGCGACTTAGAATGCCTTAACTGCCTGGGAATGCAGCCCAGTAGGTCTCAGCCTTATTTTACCCAGCTCCTATTCAAGATAAAGTTGCTCTGGTTCACATGCCTCTGACAGGGAGGCCTCAGTAAACTTACAATCATGGTGGAAGGCAAAGGGGAAGCAGGCACATCTTACATGGCCAGATAATTCATTACAAATTTTAGGGTATAGATAAGATTACTTTAGGAGAGAATATGGAGTAAGAGGGGGCTTTGCTAGAGTCCTAAAAGCTCTAAAGAGAGGCAATATTTAGAGTTCACACAGCTTAGTAACTCAGATCTCTCTGACTCTAAAACTCATTCTTTTTCTAAGATACTATGCTGCCTCTTAAAGAATAGATATTGAATACAATATAATTAAGTTAATATTAATATGAAATGTGAACCTTTGCAAAGGGGAGATAAAACAAGGGGAATGATTAAGATCGCCAGGAAGAGTGTGAAGAGTAAGAAGAGAAGATGGTGTAGGGCAGAACCCTATGGAATGTGAACATTTCAAAAGAAAATGAAGAGCTGCCACAGAGGTGGGAGGAGAACCAGGAGGGTGTAGTGTCTTGGAAAGAGCTAAGAGAATAAAGGGGTTCAAAAAGGAGGGAATAAGGGCCGTGTGCGGTGGCTCATGCCTGTAATCCCAGTTCTTTGGAAGACTGAGGTGGGTGGATCACGAGGTCAGGAGTTGGAGACCAGCCTGGCCAATATGGTGAAACCCCGTCTCTACTAAAAATATAAAAAATTAGCCGCATGTGGTGGCACGCGCCTGTAATCCCAGCTACTCAAGAGGCTGAGGCAGGAGAATCACTTGAACCTGGGAGGCGGAGCTTGCAGTGAGCCAAGATCGCGGCACTGCACTCCAGCCTGGGCAACAGAGTGAGATTCTGTCTCAAAAAAAAAAAAAAAAAAAGGAATAATCAAAGTAAAATCCTGCAGAGTTGAAATATGGTAATGGCTGAAAATTATCTATTTGTTTTAGCAACACTGTTGAGAATTTTGTCTGTAAAGGAGAGGTAGCAGAAAGACCACTAGCTTATCTGTGTTTGGTGAGGGGGCATAGGGTATGGGGTTAAGAAAGGTGACTTTGGAATGTTTTAGATGAGAGAAATTTTGACAGCCTTTAAGTCCTGATAGTAAAGAGCCAGTTAGTAGAGAGCCATGCAACAGCAGTCATGCAACAGCATGCAACAGCAGGGTTCATCAGAGGAGCTTGACTCTGAGTCAGCAACAGGGAATAGGGATGGAAGAGGGCTGGCTTAGATCAAAGGAGAGTAGTCGTTTATTATTATTATTATTATTATATTATTATTATTATTATTATTAGTGCAAAAAGAACAGGAGAAAGGATTGGTGAGAGGTACAAGAAAATTAGAAAATTTCATGGCGAAAGTAGAGGCAGTTCCTGTCAGATGAACTCTATTTTGTCTGTGAAGAAACAGGCGACGCTGCCTACAGAGACTAAGCAGGAGAGACGGGGCCAGCTTGGGTCTTCATTTATGCCGCCCACCATTGCTGGTAGATTCTTTATCTAGCCTGCATCCTCTCATTTTCCTGGATTCCTATACGGCGTTTGACGCTGTTTACCACAAGAAATGTCGAACGAACGTGAGACACTCAGGGATACTCCAGTCGGAACTACTACTCCCAGAATGCAGTACGGCTCCTGGGAAGTGCGGGCAGCTGGGAACGCAGCAGGCCTAGCCCTGTCGCCTGCTGCCATTGGAGGAGTGCTCCCACTCCCAAGAGGCCACGCGTAGGCGGGGCGCTTCATGCGGAAGTCGGCGGCGTCCGGTCCCGGCGTCCGGTCCCAGCCTCCTCTGGGAGCTGGCAGTTGGCGACACTTCGCTGACCCGCGCCCCTCGGTCCCGAGCCCGCGCGCCCTTAGAGGGTGCCCGGACAGGTAAATGGAGTGGGGCGCGCTCTGCGGGAGGCGAGGAGAGAACTGCGGGGAGAGGGCGGAGGTGTAGACGGAAAGGTGCTGGGGTGGAGCGAGGAGGCAGTGCAAGGGTGGCTTGGGCTTCTCTGGTGTCGACAGTTTCAGTTGTCGGGCAGGACCAGTTTTGGCGTCTTATGCCACTGGAAAGGCTTCGAGTTAGAGTGTCAGAATGCGTCACTTAAGCTGTCATTACAGGAGGGAAAAAATGTTAACTTTCTCTCAGTTTGCATTCTACAAGACCTTTCTGTAGCATTTAAATCTCTTGAGATCCCCCGAGTCTTCCAAAAACTCTCTACGTCCCTGTTCCATGACGTCACTTTCTGCTTCACCTTCTACTTCTGGCTGTTTATGCTCCTTCGTGGGTTCCTAGCCCCTTATTCGCCCTTCCTCCACTGCTCAGTATTGACAGTCCCCTTCTTCGTCTGTTCAGGAACTGTATTTCTGACCGACCCGTTTCCTCAGCTTCAGACCTGTTTGGTGTTTTTATTAGTGGCCAATGTTTATCAAATTCTGACCGCGTACTTTGGTAAATGCTTTACATCTCCCTCTCCCATAACTCTCACAAACAATCAACTGTCTTCATTCGGCCTCATTAATTGCTTTCAACTACCTGTATCTCCATTCTCCATCCATTGATCCCAGAGGATACAGTCATGTTTGGGATATTAATTCCCTTTGAATACCTGTGGCTGAGAGCAGATCCATTCATATATTTAACAAATATTTATTGAACGGCTGGTATATGCTTGACACTCTTTTAAGTGCAGGGGATACAGCTGTAAATAAGACTTAAGAGGTTGCTACTCTCAGGAACTTACATGTTTGTGTCTAGAGGGGAAAACAGGAATAATTGGGATTATGTTATATATTGGTTAATGCGAAATAAAACAGGTGGTTGACTTGAAAGGGTGGGATCCTATCCTAAGAAAGTCAGAGGGATCGGACTGGGTCTCAGAGCATCGTCCAGAAAGAATAGTTGTAATACCAACAGGAATAATCTTGATCTGTAACATGACTTTTCATAAACACCTCTTCTTTTCCCCTGTCTAAGCAGCGTTTATTCTTCATTCTTCTATCTCCTCCAAGGTTGTTGCATCAGAATTCATGGTTTATCTATAGTTGGTTTATTCCTTATAAGACCCAGAGAGAAGAGTGGGGGATTGGATTACTATTAGCTCACCTGCTTTATCTTACTGAGAAAGATAGTTTGGTTGTGAAAATATTATTCTTACCAGGTCCTTCTGAATATAAAGTTACCTACCATTTATAGTATATTTAAAACCAAAATATGCTCAATGTCCACTCATTTATTCAACAAATATTTGAGGGAATATTAGATGGTAGGCACTGTGCTGAGCACTGGGAAAATAGGGTAAAATACACACTTTGACCTCTCTTCCAAGGATAAATAATCCTAACAGTATACTGAGGAAATTCCTAAGGCATAGGCTGACACCTACATTCCTGTTCTTCATCCAAGGTGAGATCATCACAAAGCATTAAGACATTTTCTGAGCAATTGTGGACATTCTGAGATTATTCACTTGTTATTCTTTATCGCATTTATTTATATGTCTTTCCCCATTGTTCTATGGCTCCCTCAAGTATTGGAATCCCTTCTTCCTTAACTTTATACCTCTAATGTCTACTTTGACTGTCATATAGTAACCTGCCAGTACATACGTGTTGGATTGAAATAGAAAGACTCCCTATTTGATCAAATTTAAATGACATGATTTATACAAGGCCTTCTTTATGTAAGGCCATCAGCCGTATTCCTCAACCTTCTCATTCACCAAAGGTGGACCATTTCATCTTATCAGGCTAACTTATGTACCTTCTTTACCTTGTTCTCACCTCTATGCCTTCTCTTGTTCCATCCATCCCTCCTAAAATGATCTCCTATCTCTTCCCAGGCACCTTGTGTACCTCCCTCCATTAATTTAGTGGGCCAGTTAGTTTAATAATCTGCTCATGATATAAAGGTGGAAAAAAATTAATCTCCTTTTTATATTTCCTATGAAACATTCTGCCAATGAACTCTTGCAAGAATTAACATAATAGGTCCTCCTGCAATAATATAAATAATGATACAGAATACTTTTTAAAAATTTTACATTGCCTATCACCATGTGCTATGTAATGAGTTAATTGTACTACTTTATTTGAACAGTTGTATAACCTCTGTTCACACAGCATGTTTTGGTATCATTTGGTTTCTACTTGGTAGAAACACATCTTTTTTTGTTTGTTTTGTTTTTTGAGACAGAGTCTTGCTCTGTCACCTGGACTGGAGTGCAGTGGCGCGATCTCGGCTCACAGCAACCTCCACCTCCCAGGTTCAAGCAATTCTCCTGCCTCAGCCCCATGAATAGCTGGGATTACAGGTGCGCACCACCACGCCCGGCTAATTGTTTTTTGTATTTTTAGTAGAGATGGGGTTTCACCATTTTTGGTCAGGCTGGTCTCGCCACCCACCTTGGCCTCCCCAAGTGCTGGGATTACAGGCATGAGCCACCGTGCCCGGCCAAGAAACACATCTTTGAGTATTACTTTCTCCTTTGCCTGAGATAATTTAAGTGGTAATGTTATTCTGCCACGTTGTTATTTTCAGGATGTCAGTTAAAGTCTTAAGTATTAAAATTAAAGTTTTTTGGTGTTTTTTTTTTTTTTTTTGAGGCAGAGTTTTGCTCTTGTTGCCTAGGCTGAAGTGCAATGGCATGATCTTGGCTCACCTCAACCTCCATCTCCTGGGTTCAAGCGATTCTCCTGCCTCAGCCTCCCAAGTAGCTGGAATTACAGGCCTGCACCACCACGCCTGGCTAATTTTGTATTTTTAGTAGAAACAGGGTTTCTCCATGTTGATCAGGCTGGTCTCGAACTCCTGACCTTGGGTGATCCACCTGCCTCGGCCTCCCAAAGTGCTGGGATTACAGGCATGAGCCACCGCGCCTGGCCAAAACTGAAGTCTTATTCCATGCAGATATCTTTCAATTGTAAATCATTACTGCAAAAGACAAATTTTGTCTTTATAACGGATTAAAAACAACAGCAGTACAAGAGTGCTTGAGTCATGACTGTCATGAATTTAGGATGTGCCAACCTAAGATCAGCCAGATGCTTCTAAGATGTAAACATTAAGCATTGTCATTTTAGGTGATTTATTGACACCTATTTCTTTATAGACAGGAATGCAACTGCAGCACTGAATTGTGTGCCATTGCTCATTTATAAGACACACATGTAGATGATCCAGAATATTGTTATACATTTTTCAGCGTTATCAAAATACAAATGCAGAATTAAAAGATTTCTCAAAACACATGGACTTGGCCTTTCCCCTTAGTTACCTGAAACTGTCTTCAGCCTCTACTTGAAGATGCTTTTGCTGAGGAGGAGCAGTTTCATCATTGCTGTTCTATTTTATTACCAAATTTTTTTATACAGGCAATTCCTTACTTACAAATGTATATATTTTAAAAGTACTGTTGTAAGCTTGTTGTTTGGAACGCTGGATGTATTTTCTTCTATAAATAATGCTATCCATGACATTTACGTTGTTATGCCAACCAGTATCATTTTAACTTTTAATTTAGTGGACTTGAAGACCTTCCCCACAATTTACAATAACTCCTCTATTAAAAGACTGCATTTATAATTCTCATTTGAATTCCCTTATAGCATATCTTTTTTTTGAAACCCAACAACTAGAACAAAAATATCATTTCTTTAGTCCCTTAACATAGTAAAAACAGACTTTTCTAACTCTAAACTGTTGTGGGTGACCCTTCTAGCCCTTAGCTCTAAGGACAGTCTTCCAATATGAGCAAGGAAAAAGAAGGGATAGAGGTTTTAGAGAGGGAGGCAAGTTGGGCAATATGAGTATCTGGAAAGGGAAGAGTAGGATTTGTTTGGGTGAAGAGTGAGTTTCTAAAATGGAAGTCTGCATTGCTTGTCAGCCTTTTGGCTAAGATCAGGTGTAGTATCAGTTTAAAATGGGGGCTTGTTGTGGGTTGAATTGTGTCCTCCAGAAAGCTGTGTTGAAGTCTTAACCCATGGTACCTGTGAATGGGACCTTATTTAGAAATAGGATCTTTGCAGATGTAATTAAGATGTAATTGAAAATGAGGTCACACTGGAGTAGAGTGGGCCCTTGATCCAATATGACTGGCATCCATATAATAAAAGAGAAGAGACACAGAGAATGCAGTGTGAAGACACAGATACAGAGTATACCATGTGACTACAGAGGTAAAGATTGAAGTGCTGCATCTCCAAGCCAAGGAACACCAAGGATTGCCACCAAACTACCAGAAGCTAGAAAGAGATAAGGAAAGATTCTCTCCTACAGGTTTCAGAGGGAGCATAGCCCTGCCAACACCTTGATTTTGGACTTTTAACCCTCAGAACTGGTAGGCAATACATTTCTGTTGTTTTAAGCAACCAAGTTTTTGGTACTTTATTACTGCAGCTACAAGAAACTAATACAGGGTTCTTAGCAGGAATGAAGTAGAATTGGGATGATGGCTGTGGGACCAAGTGAGGAGTGAATAGGAGAACAAAGAGGAACAGAGTTGATATGGGGCTTTCCTTTATGTTGCATTATCTTTTTTTCTTCCCTTCTCTCTCTGGCTTATCTTTTCATTCTTTTTCTTCTTGGATCTTATCTTTATATAGCACTTCATGGTTTAGTAGGCATTTATATACTGCTAATAATTAGCAGAGCCAGGTTTTCTAACTTCAAACGCAGTGTTCATTGTACCACAGTTGTTTCTGTTATCCCAATACTCATCAAGACGTTATGGATTCTATTACAAGACGCTTACAGTGGGGGCAGGTAAGACTTCATAGGTGGGATTTTTAGCAGTATAGGAGAGAGGAAGGAATTCCCATTAGTGACGTCTGAAAGGAAAGTAAAATTTCTGTTGCTATGTACCCACTGTTTAAGAGTCATTTTTAAGTTGGGGGCTGTTTTTATTGAATGAAACACTACTTGCCTATAACTTATATCCATTGTTCCCAGTTATATTCTGAATAATGTGCTCCCTGTTCCAGGTGACTGTACTTTATATAAACTCAAAAACTATTGTAATGTTCCTTCTAAGTCCTCTTTCTCATGTTACATATCTCTAGTTCCTCCAGCCAGTCTTCAGATGACATAATCTCCATGTCTCTCGCCCATATTGTCTCCCTTTTGTCCAATCATTAAATATTCTACCCAGAATTGAATTCAGTATTTCACATATGTTCTAACCAGCACAGAGTGTCATGGGACTAGTACTTAAACAGGTCAAGACACCCTGTTTCTTAATGTACTTTGAGATTATGTAAGCATCTTTAAGCAATATCTCATACTGTTGGTTCATAATGAACTTACAGTCCACTGAAACACTAGATCTTTTTGTATTAATTGTTGCCAAGCTCAGTTTTCTTCTTGAACCTGCACAGGGACTGAGGCTCCTACTTTTTCATCTCTCTGGAACAGAGGTCAAGTAAGGTAAGAATAGAAAAGCAACCACTGTATTTTGCAACACAAAGGCTGTTGGTGACCTTAGGAAGCGTGGTTTTTTGGAGTGTTAAGGGCAACAGCCAGATTATAGTAAGTAGAAGAATTAAAAGGAGGCAGAGGAGCAGAGATAATGCGTAGCAATGCTTTGAAGAAACAGAACAGGGCCAGGCACGGTGGCTCATGCCTGTAATCCCAACACTTCGGGAGGCCAAGGCAGGTGGATCTCTTGAGCCCAGGAGTTCAAGACCAGCCTGGGTGAAATAGTGAAACCCTGTCTCTACAACAAAATACAAAAATAGCTGGGTATGGTGGCACACACCTGTAGTCCCAGATACTACGAAGGCTGAGTTAGGAGGATCACTTGAGCCTGGGAAGTGGAGGCTGCAGTGAGCCGAGATTGTGCCACTGCACTCTAGCCTGGAGCTTGGGTGACAGAGCAAGATCCTGTCTCAAAAAAAAAGAAAAGAAACAGAACAGTAGGATCCACAGTTAGGGAGGCTTTAGGATCAAGGGAAATTAAAGTATAAGACAGCAATTTGGAAACTATAACTTGCTACCTATTTGTAAGGAGAATTCTAGAAAGAAGATGGTCGAGATCACAACGCTGGGGAACAACTTCAATTCAAGAGTAGGAATGAAACAGAGACCCCCAAGAGACATTCAGCCCAAGAGACAGATGAGCACCTTCTACTCTGTGTGCTGTCCTTCCATGCTGGGATTGCAATAAGGAATCTGCATATTCCCTGGTCTCAAGCAGTTTGTAGTTTGCTGTTGTGTTTCACAAAGTATATTTGTGTGAATCACCTGCATCCAGACAGACTTGTATTAAATACAGATTCCAGGGCCCTAGTTCAGGCCTACGGAATCAGAATTTCAGGAAGTGATGCCAAGAGTTTGAATTTTTAGCAAGTGACTCATACTCTGCCACACAAGATGATTCGTATTCCCACAACAGTTTGAGAACCACTGGTATGTTGGATGCTGAGCATGTTAACAAATAAGAGTAGGTTTAACAGTTAATCGAAGACTAGTAAAGCATTTGTTCATCTCTTTTTATGTTTACGCCATTAAATAAGAGAAGCTGGGCTTGTTAGGTGGGAAATAATAGCACATATTCATAGGCAGACTTAAGAAAAATAAACTCATGCCATATTGTTTTAGTAACGTTTTGTTTATGAAGGGTCTTACCATTCCTTTCTTGTGGAAGCTTTGAGTTATTTTCACTTTGTTTCTATTATGGATAATGACTTTATACTGGCAGTGTACAGTAAAAGGATAAGATTATGGGCTCTAGAACCGTACTGCCTAGGTTTCAATTGCAGCTCCACACTTACTTGCTCTGTAATTTGGGGGAAATTATTTAAGTCATTTGTGCTTCAGTTTTCTCATCTATAATAGAAGTATCGTAATAGTGTATAATCTCATTGAGTTGTGAGGACTAAATGGATTAATAATTATAAAGTACTTAAAATGGTACCTGGCACATAGTAAACAATAAATATAGGCTATTTTTATTGTTAATAGTTATCTTTATGAATCTAGAGTCTTCTATTGAACTATTTCTCTAGGATAAATTTTCAGGATGAAATTTCTACATTAAAGAATGAAGACATCTTTATGTACCTTTGCTATCTATAGTCATTGCTTTTCAAAAGAGTGATATCTGTTTGTGCTGTAATAATTTGTAAATGAAATCTATCAATGGTGTGTGTGTGTGTATATGTGTTTTGTATGTCTCTTTATATGCATACAAGCATGGCTTAGGTTGTAAGTTTGTAGGAAACTTTGACCTTTTTTTAAAGCCTGCTGTTAAGTCTGTTGTTAAGTTTCATGTTATAGTACCTTGTTAGATATTATCTCCAGGTAGTGTGTTGATAAATGATAGTAAGTTACTTTTGAAAGATTATGTCAAATAAATATTCTAAATCTGTGTCTTTTTCCTTTTGATAGACTGAAGCCATGGCGATTCTTTTTGCTGTTGTTGCCAGGGGGACCACTATCCTTGCCAAACATGCTTGGTGTGGAGGAAACTTCCTGGAGGTGACAGAGCAGATTCTGGCCAAGATACCTTCAGAAAATAACAAACTAACATACTCACATGGCAAGTGAGTTCTGTTGTGCATGTGGTAAGGGATGAAAGAAGGGAATTCTGTTACTGTAATCAGAATGGTAGAAAAGTAGAAAACAAGCTTCTAGATACATAATTTGAATAAACTGACAGAATAGTAACCTTCAACAACTTAGAAAATATCTGGTTTTGTTACTTATAAATTTAACTTGTAATTATTTTATTCTATTATTGAAGTGATATTATTTTATTTTGAAGAAAGATATGGAAATGTTAAATATAAAAATGACTTTGCTCTAGAGCTGTGTGATATGTGAAATGATTCAGATAAGATAGATAATGTTCCTTTGTTCATTCTTTCAGTAAATATTTACTGAGCGCTTAACTATTGCCAGGCACTTTGCTTGGTGCTGGGGATATAACAAGAAATGTAGTATTTGCCTCATAAGGGTTATAGTTTAATGAGGGAGGCAGTCAAATCCATGATGTCAAGGGTGGGAGGGTGGGAAGTAGTAGATAGGAGGATGATATTCTAAGTAGAAGGAACAGCAGGTAGAGAAGTATGGAGGCATCAGATCATAGGGCGGGCATATTTAGGGAATTGCAGACTGTTCTCTGTGACTGGTGCCCAGGATGGTGAAAATAAAGCTAAAGAGAGATGGGTAGAAGAAAAGTCATGTAGAGCCTTGTAGGCCATATTAAGAGCTTGTACTTTACCCTGTGGGCAGTGGGAAGGCATTGAAGGTTTTCAGCCAGGATGTGACACAGTCAGGTTTTATTTATTTATTTAGAGACAGAGTCTCACTCTGTCACCCAGGCTGGAGTGCAGTGGTGCGGTCTTGGCTCACTGCAACCTCCATCTCCCAGGTTCAGATGATTCTCGTGCCTTAGCGTCCTGAGTAGCTGGGATTACAGGCGTGTACCACCATGCCCAGCTAATTTTTGTATTTTTAGTAGAGACAGGGTTTCACCATGTTGGCCAGGCTGGTCTCAAACTCCTGACCTCGAGTGATTCACCTGCCTTGGCCTCCCAAAGTGTTGGGATTACAAGCGTGAGCCACCGCGCCTGGCCTTCAGTCAGTTTTTGCTTTAGAAAGATCACTCTGGTGACTGTTAGAGTGGCCATAGATGGGAAATCTTAGTAGTTAGTTTTAAAAAGTGCTTCAACCTTCCCCATTGGCACTTGAAAATCTTTTCTTACTTAACCCAGCCTTACTTCCTTAGTTCTTATCTCAGAATGAGGTCCTTATTACTTTCTATGGCTAACCCCTTATACAGTTTAAGGTCCACTCTAAGCTACTGTGAGAGAGACCCCTGAGATACAGTATTAATTTTAGTGAGATAGTCCAGAGATGAGTGGTTTGGGATGTTGGGGTGGCTCTTCCATTTCCAATTCCCTAATTCCCAAAGCAATTAGTGCTTTCCACCTCTGGCCAAGGCAGCTCCTTTGGTGCTTGTTATATCCCAGTGCTTGCCCAGTAATTTTAAAGGCAGGACCCAGAAGTGGCCTGATATTGTTGAGAAGTTTCTACTTACATCTTATTGTTCACTACACAGTCATGTAGCTAACATAGCTAGAAGGGAGGCCAGGAATTTTCTTCTGGCTATCCAGTCGTAGGCTCAACTAAAACTCTGTTACTCTGGAGGAAGTTATAGGATATCAGGGGATGACTTGCAGTCTTCCAGTCTGCTCTTCTGGCCACCCAGATATTTCAGTGAACCTTTCTTCCCAAACATAGAATATGCCTCTTCTCTGAGAAAGGTAGCTCAAAAGACCTATCTAGTCACTGTGTTTGGCTCCAAGTCCAGCATGTCTAGGTGGTACACAGTCCTCTCCATCAGGCCCTGGAGTGGCTCCTGTGGTCTACTGACCATAAACTAAAAGATAAGTCATATGTTTTCCCTGCTCTCCCAGCCTAACCCAGTAGACAACGGTGAAATAAGGATCATCATAGTGAGAGTTACAAACTCCCATTTGGAAAAGGGAAGAATGAGAAACATGTAGAAGTCGTTGCTTTCCAGTAATGATCAAATAATTGCCTCACACAATTTCAAAGACCCCTATTCTGACCAGGTAGTGGTTAGTGGTTCTGCTTTCTTGGAGGAACTCCCTCACCTTTTTTCCCTGACTCCTGGCTTTGTTCTACAAGAAGTTCTTCCTTTCTGGTCACATCCAAAATGGGAGTTAGAGAGTATATCGTCTTTGGCAATTGTACACATTTTGTAGTCCTCTTCCTGCCAGCATAGGTTTGTGGGCCTAGAGGTTAAGGGTTAAATAATCCTAGCCTCTTATGATTTGGGCTTTATACTTTCCCTAAAAATGTATTAGACTTACAAACTGTGTTTCTAGGTAGCTCCTGGGAAAATGTCCAGGGAAAGCACATGTAGTCCTTTTAGAGGCAAGACTGGGAAATAGGGCATATATCTTCCGCTCATGTATTATGAGCCAGAATTTAGTCACAGCCATATGTAGCTTTAAGAGAGTATAGAATATGTAATCCAATTAAAATGCAGTTATAGTAGAAGGAGATGTTATCTGTCTGCCATGCCTCTCTACCTGTGCCTCTGATCTAGCTGTGTTATTTTGAGCTTTGGTACCTTTTTTTCATGCTTTTGTTATCTTCTAGGAATGTTGTTCTCCTCTTAAGCCTCCTTGTAAACTTTTGCTCACTTTACAGGTCCCAAGCGAAATACTTTCTTAATTTGTAGTTTAATGCCTCTAAAAGGGCAGTTCTGATCATGTTCAACAGATACTGTCTGCCCTTAAGGTAAAATTCCTTAACAGGACTTGGAATATTCTTCAAGATCTGCCACTTTTTCCTTCTCTGGGCTCATCTTTTACTACTTTAGTCCTCAGTTTTGCTTTCCAGCCATACGTAGCCATTTGCAGTTCAATGCTATGTTCTTTCTCTCTTCCTAGCCTTTGCAATAGCTGTTACCTTTTACTGGCATATATTTATCTACTTACTTTTTTAAAAATCTCACTTCGGGTTCCTGAACTTAGATGTTTCCTTTTCCAGAAACCCCTGAACACTAACACTGAGTCAGTCACCCCAATCAGACACTCTTTTTATGTGTCTACATAGCATCTAATTTGTTCATATTGTAACACTTATCACACTGTATTATTATTATTATTATTATTATTATTTTATTTTTTTTTTTTTTTTGAGGTGGAGTTTCACTCTTGTTGCCCAGGCTGGAGTGCAATGGCGCAATCTCAGCTCACCACAACCTCCACTTCCTGGGTTCAAGTGATTCTCCCACCTCAGCCTCCTGAGTAACTGGGATGGCAGGCGCGCGCCACCATGCCTGGCTAATTTTTGTATTTTTAGTAGAGATGGGGTTTCACCACTTTGGCCGGGCTGGTCTCAAACTCCTGACCTCAGTTGATCCACCTGCTTCAGCCTCCCAAAGTGCTGGGATTACAGGCATGAGCCACCGTGTCCGGCCTCAGACTGTATTATAATTGAAATGATTGTTTATCTCTGTACCCTGACTGTAGGCTTCTTGATGGCAGGGATCATACCTTGCTACCTTTTTGTGGCCTGTGCACCAAGTGACTCACAAGTCTGGTTTAGGAGAAACAAATTTTATGGGTAAAGTGATGACTTTCATTTTGGGCATGTCATGTTTAAGCTGTCTATGGTATGTCTAGTTGGATATGTCTAGTAGACAGTAGTGTAGGTCTTCCTGGAGCTCTGGAGATAGGTCAGATCTAGATTTGGGAATCATTAGCACAATTGTGGTAGCTGAAAACAACAACAAAACATGAGAATGCGTGCTGCCCTCCAGGGAGTAAGTGTGAAAAAAGCAGGAGGCTAATGAAGCTAGAAAACGTTAGTGTAGAGGGAAAGGGACTGTGATATAAACCAGGTATATTAGCCTGCTTGGGCTGCTGTAACAAAATACCATAGACTGAGTGGCTTAAACAACAGATACTTGTTTCTCACCGTTCTGGAGACTGGGTGAGGTGCCCACCGATTCAGTTCTTGATGAGGGCCTTCTTCCTGGCTGGCAGATGGCTACCTTCTTGCTGTGTTCTCAGGTGGTGGAAAGAGAGTGATCTCTTTCTTCCTCTTTTTCAAAGCCACTAATCCCATCATGAGGACCCCACCCTCATGACCTCATCTAATCTTAAGTGCCTCCCTAAGGCCTTGTCTCCAAATATAGTCACACTATAACATATGAATTTTGAAAGGGCACAGTTCAGTCTATAGCACCAGGCAAACCTGATGTCAAGAAATCTAGTGAAGAGAAAACACTTTCCAAAAGAAAGTGGTCAACACTATCATATATTTCAGAGAGAGCCACTGGATATGGCAATGTGGAAGTCATTGGTGGAAATGGTGCAAATAGTTTTAGAGTGTTAGAGGAAAAGATTTTGCCTGAGTTCCTGTATCTCCTTGTAATTCATGTCAGTCCTCTGTGAACATTAATATAATTCAACAGGTACCCCTATCTATCCACTTGCCCAAGGTATAAATCTGGGAGGCAAAATTTAGTTAACCTGTCTCATGCCAGTCACCAAGTTCTGTAAATGCTGCCTTCTATCTGCTCTGTCCCTTTTTCTTTATTACCCGTTCTACTTTAGTTTATTTCCCTTCTCATTCCTTACCCGGTATACTGCAGTAGTCTCCTGTCTGGTCCTCCTTTGAGTCAGTTTTCCACACTCTAGCCAGTGTGTCCTTTTTAAAGTGCAAATCTGATCACAGCCTCCCTAGGCTAAAACTTTTGGATGCTTGTTCATTATTCTTAGGATAATGCACAGTGTGGTTTATAAAGTCTTGTATAACCTGGTTTTTGCTTACTTGTCCAGCCTCGTCTGTCCAGATAATTTACCTTTTCTTCACATTCTGTACTCTAGTCATGTGAGCCGATTTTACTTTCCTAAATCTATTATGTACTATTTTATCTCTAGGCCCTTATGCTTGCTGCTTCCTCTCTGGAAAAACTCTTCGCTCACTTTTTTTTGTTGTTGTTGTTTTTGAAACAGGGTCTCACTTTGTTACCCAGGCTGGAATGCAGTGGCACAGTCTTGGCTTACTACAGCCTCAACTTCCTGGGTTCCAGTGATCCTCCTGCCTCAGCCTCCCGAGTAGCTGGGACTATAGGCGTGCGCCACCATGCCTGGCTAATTTTTGTATTTTCTGTAGAGATGGGATTTTGCCATGTTGCCCAGGCTGGTCTTGAATTCCTGAGCTCAAGCCATCTGCCTGCCTTGGCCTCCCAAAGTGCTAGGATTACAGGCATGAACCACCACACCTGGCCTTTCACTCACTCTTTACCTTGCCGTCTGTTACTTATTCTTCAGGTCTTAAATCAGACATCACTTGTTTCAGGAAGTCTTTCTGGTTACCCTTTGGCAAATCTCCATTTCGTGCCTTATCTGTTAATATGTCCCCAGAGCACCATGTACTGCCTTTAACTTTCCTGTCATCCTGTTTGCCATGCTGCACTGTAATTTCTTATACTGTGATCCCTGTGAAGACTGGGAGTTAGTGGTTTTGCTTTTTTGTATCGTCAACTTCCAGCACAGTAACTAACTCAAAGTAGGTACTCAAATGTTGAGAATTTGGTAGAAAAGATGTTTGCTTTAAGAACTTAGGAAAAAGCAAAGAAAACCATATGGCCTATTGGGGGTTAATCTTAATTACATGCTCCTCCTAAGATGTCATCTCTTGTTCATGATTTGAGAGTTCAATTATGCTTTTGCAGCTGTCGTTCTAATGGGTAATACACATGCTGTTGTGCTATGTAGCTAGAATAGAGATCTTCTTTTTATTTCTTATTTACTTCTCTCAGTTTGACTTGAAAGAAACAGGTATATTGGGAAGGGGAAGAGGGAGAATAGACTGTATCCGTAAGTAATGTGGTGACATTGGCAGTACTGAACTTGCTTATACATAGATAGAAGATAGAAGTAAAAGTGATGTTGCTTATAACCACAGTAAGTTTTATATCTTTTATTCTACAGTTATTTGTTTCATTACATCTGCCAAGACAGGATTGTATATCTTTGTATCACTGATGATGTAAGTAACTTGAAGACATATTGCTATTTAACTATGTGTACTATTAATACAGCCAGTTCTTTATTATCTACACCAGGGGTCCCCAACCCCCAGGCTGCAGACTGGTACAGGTCTGTGGCTTCTTAGGAACCAGGCCACATAGCAGGAGGTGAGTGGCCTATGAGCATTACCACCTGAGTTCCGCCTCCTATCAGATCAGCAGCAGCATTAGATTCTCATATGAGTGCGAACCCTGTGATGAACTATACATCCGAGGGATCTAGGTTGCATGCTGCTTATGAGAATCTAACTAATGCCTGATGATCTGAGGTGGAACAGTTCCATCCCGAAACCATTCCCCCTCCCCCAGTCCTTGGAAAAATTGTCTTCTACAAAACCGGTCCCTGGTGCCAAAAAGGTTGGGGACTGCTGATCTGTACCTATGGTGGGCAAAGGTGATGCGAACTTTACATAGCTGGAATTGTTAATATTTTGCATTTGTCATATAGAGCAGCAAATGATAAGAAAACTTGATACTGGGGTATGTGCAAATCAACTCAATTTTGGTAGAGTTTTAGCTTAGCCTGTTGCAACTTCTATATTCTATTTTGTAGTGAGAATTGGTGTTCATAATTATAATTCTTTGATATCAAAACCTCTCAAAAATTGTTTACCTGGAATGTTAAATTAGATAACGTCATTCCTTCTATCAGTAGTTAATGAATTCTTTAATGTGTGTGAACTTTGGAAAAACAAAATTACAGTACATTATGATCAGCTATATAAACCTGTAGTTTACATTGGCTAGGTATGACTGTCGGCTCTCAGCCCAAAATTCTCAGTAACTTAATGATGTCATTAAGGTCCTTTTTCTTCTCTGCTTTCCTCCGTGTCTCCTTCTTCCCAGACAGGTTGCCATTATGGTTATGTAGAGCTACATACTTATTTATTCATGTCCAGAGAAGAGGGACTGTGTCTTCTTGAGTGTCTTATTGTAGGAATGAGGAAGCTTTTCCCAGCTGCATATGCCCTCCCCTCCCCCTGCTTTCAAAGTGAACTTCCTTTCATGTCTTATTGGCTGCATGCTCATTTCTAAACTGTCTACTGACAAGGAGACATGGAATTGGCATGGTTGCCATAGATCAGGGTTCCTAATCTTTGTTGTATCACAGACTCGTCACTTGTGGAACACTCCCAGAATGTTTTTGTTTTCTTTTTTTAATTTTCCTTTTCCAGAATGCTTTTAAATGTATAAAACACACACAATTCTAACAAAGCCAGTTGTATTGAAATATATATATATATATGTAGTTTTCAAAATATTTTAAAAACTTGATGTAGTTATATATATGCTTCTTTATGAACTCATTAACAAGGTCTAGTCATGGGTCTAATAACTAATAATCTTGATGTGAGGGTGTTAATATTTTGAGATATCTATAACTGTGATGGTATATGAAAAAAGATTTCTGTTGGTGATAGTTACAGGTACTGTTAATACTACCTTGGTTATGAATATACTACCTATATTCACAATTGAAATATAAGTTAACAATTGATAAAAATAATGATGTGATTATCTTTTTTTCTATCCAAGTACAAGGGCCCCTTGAATTTGGACCATTGACCCCAATTTAAGAACCCTCGGCTTAGACTAAGCATCTTGGGTGAAAGGGAAATGACTGTCAACCATAGTGATCATCACAATGATTTTTATCTCTGGCTTCACAATATTTTCCAAAAGTAGAAAAAAATCCAGCTATATGTGAAATGACTGATGTGAAAGAGCTTGGAGTAGATAAAAAATAATAATGAAATCTGGGATAGTCAGAGTCGAGCCTCGTATTTCTTGAGCTGTAATTTGATACACACGTACACATACATACATAAACACACATACACACATTCATTTTTTTCCTCTAAGGTATTCTTCTAGAGAACACACATAATTTTTGGCTGGCTGAGATTAGACATGAGTATGTCACTTGATCTTTTCAAATGTACCACCACTATTGAAAAAATTCAATTTGAAGTTAATATCAGTAGTATTATCTGTGTGTATGAAAGACTGTATGATTATTATGGGATTTATTAAACATATTCTTGTGCTGGGCCTTCTAATAGATCCTGTAAAATATATGGAGGAAGTAAAACCCAATTCCTGATGTCAAGAAGTTGATAATTATCATTATCTTCAGTTGTCAATGACCGGATATATCTGGATTCACTCTCAGCTCTTTCATTTACTAGTTGTTGGACCTTTAGTTAGTTACTTTTTCAGGGCCTTCCTTTACTTATCTTTAAGATAGGATTAATGCTAGTTCCTCCTCATAGAATCATTGCTCAGTCAATGTTAGCTATTTTTTATTGTTGTTCTTAATCACTCACATCATCTTTGTTTACTTTCTAAATGTGAGTTCTGTGTTGATCTCTTTTCAGGATTTTGAACGTTCTCGAGCCTTTAATTTTCTGAATGAGATAAAGAAGAGGTTCCAGACTACTTATGGTTCAAGAGCACAGACAGCACTTCCATATGCCATGAATAGCGAGTTCTCCAGTGTCTTGGCTGCACAGCTGGTAAGATCTTTCTCAGGATAAGGTATTTTGATTTTTATCTTCTTTATTACCTTCAAACGCTATGAATCTAGGGGGCCCTGACCTGCAATATAGTTTTCTGATTGTGTTACTGTAAGTCAACATAATAAAACTTCCCTGATTAAAAAAAATGTAAAGGGGCAATTTTAGGGTAGAAAACAGTGATATTCTTTATTATCTCTGTATTCATTCTCTATTAATAGTGGTCATAGTGTCTCATGATCGGAACCTATACATAAACCTTCTACCCTTCCATGAGGCAAATTTAATTTTCTAGCAACCCAAATTAATAATTTGAAACTCTCTTCATCTGTATGAGTCCGTAATTATCAGCTTCGTGAGGTTTTACATGTGTTTATACCTGTGAAATACCACTGTACTCAAGACAGCATTTTAATCTCCCTAAAAATTCCCTTATGTTGGTCCCCTCCCCCACACTCTGCCCCAGGCAACCACTGATCTGTTTTCTATCACTATAAATTAATTTTGTCTTTTATAGAACTTTCTGTAAATACAATCATACAGTATGTACTTTTTTGTGTCTTGATTGTTTCACTCAGTGTAAGGCTTTTGATATTCTTCCATGTTGTATAAATCAGTAGTTTGTCCCCCTTTCTGCTAAGTAGTAGTATATGCATATACCACAATTTGTTTATCTGTTTACCTGTTGCTGGATATTTGGGTTGCTTCCAGTTTTCAGCTATCATGAATAAAGCTGCTGTGAATCTCCATGTATAAGTCTTTGCGTAGACATATGTTTTTATTTCTCTTTGATGAATACCTAGGAATGGAATTGCTGGGTCGTATGGTAGGTGGTGTGTAATTAAAAAAAAAAAAATCATCACTTTTTTTTTCCAAAGTGGTTGTACCATTTTATATTCTCACCAGCAGTTCCAGTGTCTCTGCATCCTTGCCAATACTTGATGTGGTCTTAAGTTTTGCCATTCCAGTTGATGCGTAATGGTATCTCATTGTGGTTTTAATTTATATTTTCATGATGTCAGACACCTTTCAAAATGCTTCCCTTTTATCCACGAAACTATTTGAGTATAAAGACATAAGCTCTAGGTATGATTTTGTTGTGAGTTAAAAAAAAATGATGTATTGTAATTGAATACTTCCACTTCTCTTGTGTTTTTAATACTGAGTATTACATTTCTAAATTTTATACACACAGGCACACACATACACACACACACACATACTCTTCTGGCAATAAAGTCTTTTTAAATTGGTTACTTATAAACCTTTATTATTCAAGCAGTTGGTTTGTTTCATACTCCCCACTAGGAAATGTTCATCTATGTATAACTGTATAAAACACTACCAACAACAAAAATACCAGTGCTTAGTCAAAAGTAAATAGGGTCAGCTAGAAACAATACTTTCAAATTAACCAATTTGTCATTAGCTCCAGATCTGTGTGACCTTCTGAACAAAATCTCTACCTGTTCCTTCATCTGTAAGTAGAGATAATAATAGCATCGTTTCATAGAGTTTTGGGGTGGATTAAGTAATATCCCGTTTGAAGCACTTAACACAATGAAATGACTGGAACATTGTGTTTTAAGCACCCCGTAATTGCTAGCTATGGATAATAATTTCAAAATATAAATTATCAGTGTCTTAGATTCTAGATCCTGTGAGAAGCCAATAAAAATAGTTTATATGTTGTGATCCTGGCAGATACAAGAACAGATGCTAAGAAGCTGGGCCAGCCCCTACCTCATCATACTCAAGAAGTGGGGAACGATTTTGCAGCATTCTTTCCCCCACTGCTCCAACTACAGTCTTTTTTCTCCTTTCTTCCTTGTCTGAGCACAGATTATATATGCCCCCAAATCTCTGCCCCCTAAGTCACATGTATATTTGATATAATATTTATTTTTATTTTATTTAAAATAAGGTAATTTTTAGACTATATACTTATAGTTTGTATAGAAGCATTTTTTTATGCTGCCCGTATTTTTTCCTGGGTATTGTAACATTTTTCCAGTGAAGTGACATGTATCTTTTATATCAATAGAGACATAATTTTATAGCATTCCTCAGTGTAAATTGTCATTCCCTTTATTTATGTTTTCCTATTGTAAATAATGTCTGGGTACCGTAAGTTAAAACTTATTTTCTTATAGAAGCATCACTCTGAGAATAAGGGCCTAGACAAAGTGATGGAGACTCAAGCCCAAGTGGATGAACTGAAAGGAATCATGGTCAGAAACATAGGTATGTTTCATGGCATAGTTTCATACATGTGGGCAAAAATAATAAAGATTACTTGACTGGGGTCAAATTATTCTAGAGAAACCAAAATAGCACTTCCTTATTCTTACCATTGGGAGTTAATTGTCAGCTGAGACACCTATGATACGGTCTGCTTGTGCAAATGGTTTCTTCTTTGTCCTTGCAACTATTCTTCATTCTAAATTTATTACTTTGCTTAGCAAGACTAATTTCTAAGAACCTTATGATAATTCAGCAGTTTAGAATAATTTGGTCAGTTTGGTCATATAGTATTTTGCTGAGTTAATGTATCACAGGTTACCTAACCTTGCCTGAATTTTGGACGCATGGGTTCTTTAGCACAGTGTTACTCAGGGTGCTGTTTTGCAACCAGATAAGGAGCTTGCTGAAGAATGTCAATCAATGTTGTGCTTCCTTCACTGAGGCCCTCTTGCTATGAAAATAATGTCAATTAGCCTGAACAGTATGCTTAGAGACTTAGTCAACCAGTTGCAAACACTGTTAAGTAGGACTGATGTAGAAGTTTATGCTACAGTAACAGTACTGTTATGTCTTTGTGCCTATTATGTTTTTCTTATTTTCTTGAGATTAATTATCAGGAATGGAATTAACAATCAAAATGCGGAAACATTTTCGTGGTTCTTGATATGTATGTCTCAGCTATTTAAAGTGATTTCCTTTGATTTTAGTTTTAATTATATATCTAGATAGGGACTAGAGAATCTGTTGAGACAACTACTATTTGTTTTTACTCTTTTTTTTTGGTCACCAAATGTATTTATTTTGCCTGAAAGTGGAGGCAGACAATTGCTACAATATTATTTATTGCAGTCGCATAAAGTTTCCAGAAAAATCAACATTTTTAATCAACTCCTTTTAAATGACTTATTTATTTTTAGAGTTACAGAAACAGCAAATTTAAACTGTGACAAGAACATTCCCAGTTAATTCCCTTTCATTTTTTTAACAGTTTAATTGAAATATAATTCACATATCATATAATTCACCCATTTCAAGTATAGTCAGTGGTTACTGTATTCACAGAATTGTGCAACCGTTGGTGCAATCAATTTTGTAACGTTTTTATCATCCCAAATGAAACCCTGTACTCATTTGCAGTTGCTCCTCATTTCTCCTCAACTCTCAGACCTAAGCAACAATTAATTCCCTTTTCATCTTCATAAATTTGCCTATTCTTGACATTTTGTATAAATGGAATCTTGTAACGTGGCCTTTTGTGTCCTCGTTCACTTAGCATAATGATTGTGAGGTTCATTCATGTCACAGCATAAATCAGTACTTCTCTTGTATGACTAATAATTCCATTGCATTAATGTATTTTATGTATCTAGTCATTAGTTCATGGTCTAGTTATTATAAATAATGCTGCTATGAACATTTGTGTACAAGTTTTTGTGTGAGCATATATATATATGTTTTTGGTTCTCTTGTTTACATACCTAGGAATAGAATTGCTGGATCACATGGCAACTCTTCAACATTTTGAGGAAGGGCCAAACTTTCTTAAAGTGACTGTACCATTATACATTCCTAATAGCAATGTATGAGGATTCTGATTTCTCCACATCATCGTTGCCAAAATGTATCTTTTTTGATTATACCCAGTTTAATGAAATGGTATTTTATTGTGATTTTGATTTGCATTTCCCTGGTGACTAATGATGTTGAGCATTTTTTCATGTGCTTATAGCCCATTTGTATATTTTCTTTACCTTTGGAGAAATGTCTATTTAAAAATACTTTGTTGTTTTTAAGTGGGTTATTTGTCTTTTTATGGTTGAGCTATAAGAGTACTTTATATATTCTGGATACTAGTCCCTTATCCGATACATGATTTTCAAATATTTTGCTCTATTCTGTGTGTTGTATTTTCATTTTCTTGATGGTGTTCTTTGAAGCACAACAGTTTTTATGAGGTTCGATTTATTTTTTTCTTTAGTTGTTTGTGCTTTGAATATCATATCTAAGAAACCATTGCCTAAGCCAAGATCATGGAGATTTACTCCTTTGTTTTCTTCTAAGACTAGTTTTAGCTCTTACATTTAGGTCTGTGATCTATTTTGAGTTAATGTTTATGTATGGAATACAGAAGAGATCCAACTTAACTATCTTGAGTATGTATATACAGTTGTTCCAGAACCATTTGCTGAAAAGGCTTTTCTTTCCCTGTTGAATGATCTTAGCATTCTTATAAAAAATTAGTTATCAATGAATGTATGGCTTTATTTCTGGACCTTCAATTCTGTTCAGTTTATCTTTATGCCAGTACCAGGCTGTCATGATTATTATAGCTTTGTAGTTTTAAAATCAGGAAATATTAGTCTTCAAACTTTATTCTTTCTCAAAATTACCTTGACTATTCTGGGTACCTTTCATTTTCCTGAACTTTAGGATGAGCTTGTCAATTTCTGCAAAAAAAGCCATCTGGGATTTTGATAGGGATTGTGTTGAATCTATAGATCAATTAGGGGAGCCATTTTAACAATATTAAACTTTTGATCCATGAACATGGGCTTTCTTCCTATTCATTTAGATTTTCTTTAATTTTTTCCAACAATGTTTTATAGTTTTCAGTGTGCAAGTCTTACATGACAGACTGCTTCACCAAGTTTTAGACAAGCTCCTCTGAGCACTCTTTTAAACTAGGTCTCATCCTTGGGCTCTATCCTTGGCCTGCCTAAGGAAGTCTTAGCAAAGAATCCTGCTAATACCCCACCCTTGATCAAGTTCCTCATCCCCTATATTTGATATATAAGTCCAGCCAGCTTTTAGCAGGAATCCTGTTAGGCCAGTTTAGAGAGAATGCCCTTGCCCTTGATGTCTGCTCTTAGTAATTTTCCATCTTCTGACCCCCCTCACTCTGTTCATAGGCCACAAATCCCCACTGGTCTTGGTTGCATTAGGAGTTGAGCTCAGTCTCTCCCCTCCATTGTGATAGCCTTGACCTCTATTGCAGTAATCTCAAAATCTGCCTTACCATTTTTTAACAAGTATCAGAATAATTTTTCTTTAACAATATCTCTTCTAACATCCTTCTTCCCTTGTTCCTAAGTATTTTTTTTTTATGCTATTGTAAATGGAATTTTTCTGTTTCATTTTTGGATTGTTCAGTACCAATGTATAGAAATTTTATTGATTTTTATAAATTGGTCTTGTATCATACAACCTTGTTGTTCTCATTTATTAGTTCTAATAACTTTTTAATAGTTTCCTTAGGATTTTCTCTATATAGAATCATGCTACTTGCGAATAGAGATAGTTTTAATTGTTCCTTTTCAATCTGGATGCTTTTCATTTCTTTTTATTGCTTAATTGCCCTAGCTAGAACCTCCAGTATAATGTTGAATAGAAGTGGTAAGAGTGGACATCATTGTCTTATTCCTGCTCTTAGGGAGATCTTGAAGAGTCTTTCACAATTAAGTATGAGGTTTTTCATAGATGTCCTTTATCAGGTTGAGGAAGTTTCTTTTTCTTGTTTGTTGAGTGATTTTATCATTAAACAGTGTTGGATTTTGTCAACTTTTTTTACATCTATTGAAATGATGGTTTTGTTCTTTATTAATATGATATATTATAATAATTGATTTTCAGATATTAAACCAACCTCGTGTTTCTGAAATAAATCACACTGCATCGTGGTGTATAGTCCTTTTTGCATATTATTGGATTCATACTGCTAGTAGTCTGTTGAGGATTTGTTAAATGTCTGTATTTTTAAGAGTTGTTGGTCTGTCGTTTTCTTTTCTTGTGATGTCTTTGTTTGGTTTTGATACCAGGGTAATGCTGGGCTCATAGAATTAGCCGGGCTAATTGTTTTTTGGTTTTTGTGTAGAGACAAGGTCTTGCCATGTTGCCCAGGCTAGTCTCAAACTCTTGGGCTCAAGCGATCCACTTGCCTCAGCCAACCAAAGTGCTAGGATTACAGGCATGAGCCTCCGTGCCCAGCCTGAGGTTTTAAAATTACTGATTTAGTCTCTATACTTGCTGTAGCTCTATTCAGATTTTTTATTTCTTGAGTCTGTTTAGCAGTTTGTATCTTTCTAGGAATTTGTGCATTTCATCTAAGTTACCTAATTTATTTACATACTCCTGTTCATAGAATTTCCTTAAGATCCTTTTCATTTTGTAAGTTTGGTGGTGATGTCTCCTTTTTCATTCCTGATTTTAGTAGTTTGAGTTTTCTCTCTGTTTTACTTGGTCATTCTATGTAAAGGTTTGTCCATTTTATTGATCTTTCTAAAGAACCAACTTCTGGTTTCATACATTTTTTTCTATGGTTTTTCTGTTTAATTTTTTCACCCTAATATTTATTTCCTTCCCACTGCTAGCTTTGGATTTAGTTTACCCTTCTTTTCTAGATCCATAAGGTGGAAGGTTAAGTTGTTAGGTTATTAATTGAGATCATTTGCCCATGTTGCTGTAATGACATGACTTCATTCTTTTTCATGGTCGAATACTATTCCATTGTGTTTATATACAACATTTTCTTTATCCATTCATGCATTCATGGACACTTAGGTTGACTCCATATCATTTGCAATAAATATGCAAGTGCAGATCCCTTTTATACACTGATTTCTTTTCCTTTGCATAAATACCCAGTAGTAGGATTGCTGGATCATATGGTAGTTTAATTTTTAGTTTTTGGAGAAATCTCCACACTAGTTTCCATAGTAGCTACACTAGTTACTTTCTCACCAACAGTGTGTAAGTGTTTTTTGTTTTTTTTCCTTCATCCTAGCCAGCATCTGTTATTTTGTGTCTTTTTAGTAACCATTCTAACTGGGGTAACATGATATCTCATTTTGGCTTTTATTTGCATTTCTATGATGTTGAGCATTTTTTTCATATACCTTTTGGCCATTTGTATGTCTTCTTTTGAGAAGTGGTTATTCATGTCGTCTGCCCACTTTTTAAGGGGATTATTTGTATATCTCCTGTTGAGTTCGTTATGTATTCTGGATATTATTCCCATATCAGATGAATAGTTTGCAACTGTTTTCTCCCATTCAACTGGTTGTCTCTTCACTCTGTTGATTATTTCCTTTGCTGTGCAAAAGCTTTTTTTGTTTAATGTAGTCCTATTTGTCTATTTTTCTTTTCGTTACCTGTCCTTTTGAGGTGTTAGCCACAAAATCATTTCCTAGACCAGTGTTCTGAAGTGTTTTCCCTATATTTTCTTCTAGTAGGTTTATAGTTCTGGGTCTTAAATTTAAGTCTTTAATCTATCTTTGGTTCCTGAAATACTAATTTTAGGATTGTTTTTTCTGTTTCTGTGAAAAATGACATTGGGACTTTGATAGAGATTGCATTGAATCTGTAGATTGCTTTGGGCTTATGGTCATTTTAATAATATACATTCTTATGATCCATGACCATAAGATGTCTTTCTGTATCTTTGTGTCATCTTCAGTTTTTTTCATCAGTGTTTTGTAGTTTTACTTGTAGGAGTCTTTCACCTCCTTGTTAAATTTATTCTTCGATATTTTATATTTTTATAACTATTATAAATGGGATTGCCTTCTTGATTTCATAAAGTTTTATTTCACCAAGTTCATTATTGGTGCATGGAAACATTACGGATTTTTGTATGTTGATTCTGCAACTTTACTGAATATATTTATCATATCTGGGAGTTTTTTGGTGGAGTCTTTAGGGTCATTTAGATATAAGATCATGTCATCTGCAAAGAGAGATAATTTGACTTCCTCTTTTTCAGTTAGGATGCCCTTATTTCTTTCTCTTGCGTGATTGCTCTGGCTAGGACTTTCAGTATTGTGTTGAATAGGAGTAGTGAAACTGGGCATCCTTCCAGTACTATGTTGAATAGGAGTGGTGAGAGTTTTCCAGTTCTTAGAGGAAAGGCTTTTAGTTTTTCCCATTCAGTATGATGATAGCTGTGAGTTTGTCATAAATAGCCTTTATCATGTTGAGGGATGTTCCTTCTATGCCTAGTTTTTTGAGAGTTTTTATCATGGAGAGATGTTGAATTTTTTTTGATACCTTGAACTGTATATTTTTATTTGAATAGATAAAAGTAGAATATCCTATTTTCCTTTTGAGCTATGTCATCATATGGCTACAATTATTGATGAAAATGGAAATGTTTCACCCTGACCCATTGCAATTTCTATGTTACACATTTGCTCTTTTTTTTTTTTATTATTATGCTTTAAGTTTTGGGATACATGTGTAGAATGTGTAGGTTTGTTACATAGGTGTACACATGCCATGGTGGTTTGCTGCACCCATCAACCCATCGTCTACATTAGGTATGTCCCCTAATGCTATTTCTCCCCAGCCCCCCACCCCCACCCCACAACAGGCCCCGTGTCCATGTGTTCTCATTGTTGAACTCCCACTTATGAGTGAGAACATGCGGTGTTTGGTTTTCTGTTCCTTTGTTACTTTGCTGAGAATGATGGTTTCTGGCTTCATTCATGTCCCTGCAAAGGACATGAACTCATCCTTTTTTATGGATGCATAGTATTCCATTGTGTATATGTGCCACATTTTCTTTATCCAGTCTATCATTGGTGGGCATTTGGGTTGGGTTGAAGTCTTTGCTATTGTGAATAGTGCTGCAATAAACCTAAGTGTGCATGTGTCTTTATAGTAAAATGATTTATAATCCTTTGAGTATATACCCAGCAATGGGATTGCTGGGTCAAATGGTATTTCCAGTTCTAGATCCTTGAGGAATTGCCACACTGTCTTTGACAATGGTTGAACTAATGTACACTTCTACCAACAGTGTAAAAGTGTTCCTGTTGCTCCACATCCTCTCCAACATCTGTTGTTTCCTGAGTTTTTAATGATTGCCATTTAATGATCACCATTGTAACTGGTGTGAGAGGGTATCTCATTGTGGTTTTGATTTGCATTTCTCTAATGACCAGTGATGATGAGCTTTTATTCATATGTTGGCCACATAAATGTCTTCTTTTGAGAAGTGTCTTTTCATACCCTTCACACACTTTTTGATGGAGTTGTTTTTTTCTTGTAAATTTGTTTAAGTTCCTTGTAGATTCTGGATATTAGCCCTTTGTCAGATGGATAGATTGCAAAAATTTTCTCCCATTCTGTAGGTTGCCTGTTCACTCTGATGATAGTTTCTTTTGCTCTGCAGAAGCTCTTTAGTTTAGTTAGATCCCATTTGTCAATTTTGGCTTTTGTTGTCATTGCTTTTGGTGTTTTAGTCATGAAGTCTTTGCCCATGCCTATGTCCTCAATGGTATTGCCTAGGTTTTCTTCTAGGGATTTTATGGTTTTAGGTCTTATGTTTAAGTCTTTAATCCATCTTGAGTTAATTTTTGTATAAGGTGTAAGGAAGGTGTCCAGTTTCAGTTTTCTGCATATGGCTAGCCAGTTTTCCCAACACTGTTTATTAAATAGGGAATCCTTTCCCCATTTCTTTTTTTGGTCAGGTTTGTCAAAGATCAGATGGTTGTAGATGTGTGGTATTATTTCTGAGGCCTCTGTTCTGTTCCATTGGTCTACATCTCTGTTTTGGTACCAGTACCATGCTGTTTGGGTTACTGTAACCTTGTAGTATAGTTTGTAGTCAGGTAGCGTGATGTCTCCAGCTTTGTTCTTCTTGCTTAGGATTGTCTTGGCTATATGGGCTCTTTTTGGTTCCAAATGAAATTTAAAGTAGTGTTTTCTAAATCTGTGAAGAAAGTCAGTGGTAGCTGGATGGGGATAGCATTGAAACTATAAATTACATTGGACAGTATGGCCATTTGCACTATACTGATTCTTCCTCTCCATGAACATGGAATGTTTTTACATTCATTCGTGTCCTCTCTTATTTTCTTGAGCAGTGGTTTGTAGTTCTCCTTGAAGAGGTCCTTCACATCCCTTGTAAGTTGTATTTCTAGGTATTTTAATCTCTTTGTAGCAATTGTGAATGGGAATTCACTCATAATTTGGCCCTCTGTTTGTCTTTTATTGGTGTATAGGAATGCTTGTGATTTTTGCACATTGATTTTGCATTCTGATACTTTGCTGAAGTTGCTTATCAGCTTAAGGAGATTTTGGACTGAGACGATGGGGTTTTCTAAATATACAATCATGTCATCTGCAAAGAGAGACAATTTGACTTCCTGTCTTCCTATTTGAATATGCTTTATTTGTTTCTCTTGCCTGATTGCCCTGGGCAGAACTTCCAATACTATGTTGAATAGGAGTGGTGAGAGAGGGCATCCTTGCCTTGTGCTGGTTTTCAAAGGGAATGCTTCCAGCTTTTGCCCATTCAGTATGATATTGGCTGTGGGTTTGTCATAAGTAGTTCTTATTATTTTGTGATACGTTCCATCAATAGCTAATTTATTGAGAGTTTTTAGCATAAAGCTAAAATTATGTGTTGAATTTTATCAGAGGCCTTTTCCGCATCTGTTGAGATAATCATGTGGTTTTTGTCATTGGTTCTTTTTATGTGATGGATTACATTTATTGATTTGCATATGTTGAACCAGTCTTGCATTCCAGGGATGAAGCCCGCTTGATCGTGGTGGATAAGCTTTTTGATGTGCTGCTGGATTCGTTTTGCCAGTATTTTATTGAGGATTTTCACATCGATGTTCATCAGGGATATGGGCCTGAAATTTTCTTTTTTTGTTGTGTCTCTGCCAGGTTTTGGTATCAGGATGATGCTGGCCTCATAAAATGAGTTAGGGAGGAGTCCCTCTTTCTCTGTTGTTTGAAATAGTTTCAGAAGGAATCGTACCAGCTCCTCTTTATAACCTCTGGTAGAATTCGGCTGTGAATCCTTCTGGTCCTGGACTTTTTTTGCTTCGTAAGCTATTACTGCCTCAAGTTCAGAACTTGTTATTGTTCTATTCAGGGATTCAACTTCTTCCTGGTTTAGTCTGAGAGACTGTTGGTTATGATTCTGGCACGTTGTGTCTTTGTTCTCATTGGTTTCAAAAAACTTATTTCTGCCTTAATTTCATTATTTACCCAGTAGTCATTCAGGAACAGGTTGTTCATTTTCCATGTAGTTGTGCAGTTTTGATTGAGTTTCTTAATACTGAGTTCTAATTTGATTGCACTGTGGTCTGAGAGACTGTTGGTTATGATTTCCATTTTTTGCATTTGCTGAGGAGTGTTTTACTTCCAATTATGTGATCAATTTTAGAATAAGTGTGATGTGGTGCTGAGAAGAATGTATATTCTGTTGATTTGGCTTGGAGAGTTCTGTAGATGTCTGTTAGGTCCTCTTGGTCCAGAGCTGAGTTCAAGTCCTTAATATCCTTGTTAATTTTCTGTCTCGATCTGATATTGACAATGGGGTGTTAAAGTCTCCTACTGTTATTGTGTGGTAGTCTGAGTCTCTTTGTAGGTCTCTAAGGACTTGCTTTATGAATCTGGGTGCTCCTGTATTGGGTGCATATATATTTAGGATAGTTAGTTCTTCTTGTTACATTGATTTCTTTACCATTATGTAATAGTCTTCTTTGTCTCTTTTGATCTTTGTTGGTTTAAAGTCTGTTTTATCAGAGACTAGGATTGCAACCCCTGCTTTTTATGTTTGTTTGTTTTTTGCTTTCCATTTGCTTAGTAAATATTCCTCTATTCCTTTATTTTGAGTCTATGTGTGTCTCTGCACATGATATGGGTCTCCTGAATACAGCACACAGATGGGTCTTGATTCTTTATTCAATTTGCCAGTCTGTGTCTTTTATTTGGGGCATTTAGCCCATTTACATTTAAGGTTAATATTTTTATGTGTGAATTTGATCCTGTCATTATAATGCTAGTTGGCAATTTTGCTCGTTAGTTGATGCAGTTTCTTCATAGTGTCGATGGTCTTTACAGTTTGGTATGCTTTTGCAGTGGCTGGTACTGATTTTTCCTTTCCATATTTAATGCTTCCTTCAGGACTTCTTGTAAGGCAGGCCTGGTGGTGACAAAATCTGTCAGCATTTGCTTGTCTGTAAAGGATTTTATTTCTCCTTCGTTTATGAAGCTTAGTTTGGTTGGATATGAATTTCTGGGTTGAAAATTCTTTTCTCTAAGAATGTTGAATATTGGCCACCACTCTCTTCTGCCTTGTGGGGTTTCTGCTGAGAGATCCGCTGTTAGTCCGATGGGCTTCCCTTTGTGGGTAACCCAACCTTTCTCTCTGGCTGCCCTTAACATTTTTTCCTTCATTTCATCCTTGGTGAATCTGACGATATGTGTTTTGGGGTTGCTCTTCTTGAGGAGTATCTTTGTGGTGTTCTCTGTATTTCCCAAATTTGAATGTTGGCCTGTCTTGCTAGGTTGGGAAAGTTCTGGATAATATCCTAAAGAATGTTTTCCAACTTGGTTCCATTCTCCCTGTGACTTTCAAGTACACCAACCAAACATAGGTTTGGTCTTTTCATATAGTCCCATATTTCTTGGAGCCTTTGTTCATTCCTTTTCGTTATCTTTTCTCTAATCTTGTCTTCACGCTTTATTTCATTAAGTTGATCTTCAATCTCTGATATCCTTTCTTCCACTTGATCAGTTCAGCTGTTGATACTTGTGTATGTTTCACAAAGTTCTTGTGCCGTGTTTTTCAGCTCCATGAGGTCATTTATGTTCTTCTCTAAACTGGTTATTCTAGTTGGCAATTCCTCTAACCTTTTTTCAAGATTCTTAGTTTCCTTGCACTGGGTTAGAACATGCTCCTTTAGCTCAGAGGAGTTTGTTATCATCCACCTTCTGAAGCCTACTTCTGTCAATTCATCAAAGTCATTCTCCATCCAGTTTTTTCTCTTGGAATTGTCAGCCTTTTTGCACTGGTTTTTCTTCATCTTCATGGATTTATCTACCTTTGGTCTTTGATGTTGGTGACCTGCAGATGGGGTTTCTGTGTGGACGTCCTTTTTGTGGATGTTGATGCTATTCTTTTCTGTTTGTTAGTTTTCCTTCTAACAGGCCCTTTTGCTACAGGTCTGCTGGAGTTTGCTGGAGGTCCACTCCAGACCCTGTTTGCGTGGGTATCACCAGCGGAGGCTGCAGAACAGCAAAGATTGCTGCCCATTCCTTCCTCTGGAAGCTTCGTCCCAGAGGGGCACCTGCCAGATGCCAGCCGGAGCACTCCCGTATGAGATGTTTGTCAACCCCTGCTGGGAGATATCTCCCATTCAGGAGGCACGGAACTCAGGGACCCACATGAGGAGGCAGTCTGTCCTTAGCAGAGCTCGAGTGCTGTGCTGGGAGAGCCGCTGCTCTCTTCAGAGCTGGCAGGCAGGAACGTTTAAGTCTGCTGAAGCTGAGCCCACAACCACCCCTTCCCCCAGGTGCTCTGTCCCAAGGAGATGGGAGTTTTATCTATAAGCCCCTGGCTGGGGCTCCTGCCTTTCTTTCAGAGATGCCCTGCCCGGAGAGGAGGAATCCAGAGAGACAGTCTGGCTACAGCGACTTTGGGGAACTGCGGTGGGCTCTGCCCAGTTCAAACTTTCTGGCCACTTTGTTTACACAGTGAGGGGAAAACTGCCTACTGAAGCCTCAGTAATGGCAGACGCCACTCCCTTCACCAAGCTCGAGTGTCCCATGTCGACTTCAGACTGCTGTGCTGGCAGCAGGAATTTCAAGCCAGTAGATCTTAGCTTGCTGGGCTCCGTGGGTGTGGAATATGCCGAGCTAGACCACTTGCCTCCCTGGCTTCAGCCACCTTTCCAGGGGAGTGAACAGTTATGCCTTGCTGGCGTTCCAGGCAACACTGGGGTATGAAAAAAATCTCCCGCACCTAGCTCAGTGTCTGCCCAAATGACCACCCAGTTTTGTGGTTGAAACCCAGGGCCCTGGTGGCACAGGCACCCAAGGGAATCTCCTGGTCTGCAGATTGCGAAGACTGTGGGAAAAGCGTAGTATCTGGGCCGGAGTGCACCATTCCTCATGGCACAGTCCCTCACAACTTCCCTTGGCTAGGGGAGGGAGTTCCCCGACCCCTTGTGCTTCTTGGATGAGGCAACACCCTACCCTGCTTTGGCTTGCCCTCTGTGGGCTGCACCCACTGTCTAACCAGTCCCAATGAGATGTACTGGGTACCTCAGTTGGAAATGCAGAAATCACCCACCTTCTTCATTGATCTCACTGGGAGCTGCAGACCAGCGCTGTTCCTATTCGGTCATCTTGCCACCCTGAGATGTTGAATTTTATCACATGCTTTTGTTATCAGATGCTCTCTCTGCATCTATTAAGGTGATCATGTGGCTTTTGTTCTTCATTCTGTTGATGGAATGTTTCATATTTATTGATTCGCATGCATTGAATCATCATTGCATCCCTGGGATAAATCCCACTTGATCATGGTGTATTATCTTTTTGGTGTGATGTTTGATTTGGTTTTGCTAGGTATTTCATTGAGGATTTTTGCATCTGTGATCGTCAGGGATGTTGGCCTGCAGTTTTGTTTTTTTGTTGAGTCCTTGTCAGGTTTTGGTATCAGGGTAATGCTGGCCTTATAGAATGAGTTAGAGAGAATTCCCTCCTCTTGAACTTTTGGCATAGTTTGAGAAGTGATGTTAGTTCTTCTCTGTAAGTTGCATGGAGTTCTGCAGTGAAGCCAGCTGATTCTGGGCATTGTTTTGGTTTTGTTGGGAGACTTTATTACTGATTCAATCCCATTACTCATTTCTGGCCTGTTCAGGTTTTCTATTTCTTCCTGATTCAATCTTGGTAGGTTGCATGTGTCCTGGGATTTATCCATTTCTTCTAGGTTTTCCAGTTTATTAGCGTATAGTTGTTAATAATATTTCTGTGGTCACTTCTTCCAATTTTTAGATTTGCTTTAATATGCAAGGACTTTTTCCTGAGGGTGTATCTATGGTGTTGGTTGGGCAGGGCACTTTGACTTTGATTATGGGTACATTCAGTAGTGTAGTCTGTATAATTTCTTCAGCTATAAACAGCATCAACCATGTCTGTATTTTTCTTAGTGGCTCAGAGTGTAGTTGTTATGGAGGCTGTGGTGAAGTTTTGCTGGGTATGGGGACTCCAGGTGGGCTAGTCCTTATTTTCGAGTGGTGTCACCAGTGGGTGAAGCATGCCTGTCCTTTGGCCCCAGGACAGTGTATTCATTAAGTTATATTTTTAAAAAAAATTTATTTTATTCTGCATGCATATACTTAAAGGCGTAAGTACTTCTGTAGTAAATATGAGCTGTCAAGAATACCAGTTGTAAGTTATATCAGATTTGAATTAAAACAAAGATAACGATAGCACATATGTAATGTAAAACTTGACCTTTTCTATTTTTCCAATATTTTCAGATCTGGTAGCTCAGCGAGGAGAAAGATTGGAATTATTGATTGACAAAACAGAAAATCTCGTGGATTCTGTAAGTGTGGAATCTGATAATATTTTTCAGGATGTAAAGTGGAGAAAGTATGGATATGTGATTACTTTGTAATAATGAGGATAACAGTGAGGCACAGAAAAAAAAACATCATCCCCTAATAGCCATTAAGGTAGCTTTGGTTTGGAAAACATGAAACAAATGTGCAAGACATTTGTGACCCAATATGAATCCTGAAAACTGGACAATTCACTTTCTTGCTTACACTGATAGTTTCATCTTGCCTTGTATCAATCAAGAGACATGGATTGGAAAGGGCCAATAAATAAGCCTTAAAGGAGACAGTGTGTCCTTGTGAGCTGCTTATACTATGGTTCCATATGTCCTCACATTTTCAATGCAGTTACTGTGAATGAAAGTTTTAAGGAAAGATGACAGATGTATGGTGAACAGAAGGAGGACAGAGATCAGCTACGATTTGGGTCTACACAATTATAAATTTAAATGTACAGTACAGGTTTACACCTTGAAACAAAACAGTGATTGATTATGTTCGTTGTGACTGACAGCTGGATTGTAGTGGTTAAGAACATAAGCTCTAGTATCAGATTGCCTGGATTTGAATCCCACCTCTGCTACTTACTAGTTATGTGACCTTAGGCAAATGACTTAACCTATTTGTGCCTCAGTCATCATCTTCTGTAAAATGAAGATGTACCCACTTCAGAGCATTTTAAGGATTAAATCAGATAATGCATGTAGAGTGCCTAATACAGTATTTGATACATAGTAAGAGCTATTTAAATTGTTCGTCGTTATTGTTAATTTTACAGAGACATCTATTAGCAACAGGTTTTAGAATATACAGTCTACTATCAGGTTTTCTAGGAGTTTATGAACAGTTTTTTCATCAAAGCATGTGGTAATTGGAGGAAGGATGGTACCATACAGGAAGTCAAAACACCTGGATTCTCGATCTCACTTTGTGACCCATTGCTGGGGGGGAAAGAAAACAGAGAAGTATCTGATTCCAGATCTGCAGAACAATATCTTTGATACTTCCAGACTGTCTCTTAGTTATTCTTAATTCTTGAGGATTACCCTGCTTAGCTGGAATAGTCTGTCTTTGACCAATACTAGTATAATCTGTACTTTCCAAATAAAAGTCTTAATTTTGTTGACTTCATGACTGAAAACAACAGAAGGTACTAATGAACTAACAGGTATCTCTCTTTATGGTAGAATAACATACATGCAACAAATTGTATCAAGTGTACTACTTTTAAATTATAGCTCAGTTATTTTTCATGTGTATCTATACCCTGTAACCACCACCCAGATCTAGATAGAAAACATTTCCAGCACCCCAGAAGGCTGCCTCATACCCCTTCCAGTTAATAATCCCCAATAGATTTAATTATGTTTCTGACTTATATCACCATAGATAGTGTTTTGCCTGTTCTTAAAATGTATTTGTCTGTGGCCTCTTTCACTCACCATTATGCCTGTGAGATTCATCCACTTTTTTAATTATAGTTATCACATATTTTTTGTTGTTTTGTATTATTCCGTTATACAAATCTACCACAATTTGTTTATCCGTTGTTCTCTGTGGGGCTTTATTTCTGGATTCTCTATTTTGTTCCGTTGGTCAGTTTGTCTACCTTTATGCCATTGCCACGCTGTGTTGGTTACTATAACTTTATGGAATTCTTGAAATTAAGTAATGTAAGTCTTCCAACTATATTCTTGTCCAGTATTGTCTTCACTCTTTTAGGTGCTTTGCATTTCCATATATGTTTTAGAATAAGCTTGTTTTCCATCTCTCAACCCCACAACAATGTGTATCTTTGTGACTGCATTTAATATATAGGTCAATTTAGGGGACATTGGTATCTTGACAGTATAGAGTTTTTTGGTCTGTGAACATGACATATCTCTGCTTTTGCTTAGGATTTAAAAAATTTTTCTCAGCAGTATTTTTTAGTTTTTGATGTACAGGTCTTGCACATATTTGTTAAATTTGCCCTTGAGAATATCATGCTTTTGTGTAACAAATTTTTAAATTTTGTTTTTAATTCTTTATTGCTAGTATATGGAAAGAAAGTTGGTTATTGTATATTGACCTTGTTTTTATCCTGCAATCTTAGAAAAATTCATTTACCAGTTCTGGTTACTGTTTTGTACATTGCTGCCTTTTATTTTCTTTGCCTTATTCTGGCTAGAACCTTCTACACAATACTGAATACAAATGATAACAGTGAACATCCTTGCCTGTTGATCATCTAGTGGGGAAAAATTCTATATTTTTTGAAAAAAATAAATTCAGTGTTAAGTTTGTGGTTTACTGTAGATTTTTTTGTAGGTACCCTTTAATAGATGGAAGAATTCCCTTTAATTCCTCATTTGAGAGTTATATTCATGATTTTATCAAATGCTTTTTCTCCATTTATTGAGATTTTTGTTTGGTTTTTCTCCTTTATTCAGTTAGTGTGGCAAATTACATTGCTTTTTGAATGTTAAACCAACTTTGCATTTCTGCAAGGTCATGACTTATTATCCTTCTTATATAACACTTTATTGGATTTGCTATTGTATTGTTCAGGAATTTGGCATCTATGTTTATAAGAGATAGTGGTCTGTAATTTATTTTTGTTTTTAGGTTTTGGTATCAAGAATATGCTAGCCTCATTAAACAAGTTGGGAAATGTTAACCTCTCTGTCTTCTGAGTTTAGGTGCTATTGGTATTATCTGTCGTAGATGTTTGGAAGAATTTACTAGTAAAGCAGATTGGGCCTCAAGGTTTCTTCGTTAGAAAATTTAAAATCTACCATCTTGCTGTTTGTTTCCTATTTGTCCCACCTAGTCTTTGTGCCCTTTTTTTTCTGCCTTCCATTGGATTTAGTATATTGTTATTCCATTATGTCTCCTTTGTCAGTTTATTGGCTATAGCTCCATTTTGTCATTTTCTGTTTGCTTTAGGGTTTACAGTATGTCTTTGATTTATAATCTCCCTTAAAGTGGCATTTTTCCACTTCATGAAGAGATAAGAACATTATAATAGTTTACTTCTATCTGTTTCTTCTTGGCCTTTATGCTATTGTTGACATTTTTATTTACACATATATTAAAAACTTCAGAATACATTGTTAACTTTTTTGTTTAAAGAGTTATCTTTTAAAGAGATTTAAATAATAAGGGAAGTCTCTTCTATTTACCTATGTATCTACCATTTCAGTGCTCTTAATTCTTTTGTGTAGGCCGAGTTTCTATCTGATGTTATTTTCTTTCTGCCTGTATGCTTTAATTTAACATATAATCTTCCATTGTAGTTCAAGTGTGTAGGTCTACTGGAAATGAATTATTTCAGGTTTGGTATGTCTGAAAAGTTTTTATTTCACTTCCTTTTCTTTTGAAAGATATTTTCACTGAGTATAGAATTCTAGGTCAGTGATTTTTTTTTTCCTTTAATACTTGACGAACAGTGGTTCATCACTGTCTTTTACATTGTTTCTGACAAGAATTTTGCTGTCATTCTTACATACATAAAGTGTATTTTTTTTTTCTTCTGCATGCTTTAAAGATTTTCTCTTTATCATTGGTTTTAAGAAATTTGATTATAATATATATGCCTTGATATATATTTCTTTGTTTCTTTGGCTTTGAGTTTGTTGTAGTTTTTATGAAATTATGAAAATCTTTCATAGTGTTCACAGCATCTTCACCAGGAGTAGTTGCCATCTCAAGAAACCACTTTCCTTGCCCATGCATAAGAAACAACTCCTCATTCATTAAAGTTTTATAAGAAACTACAGCAGTTCAGTCATGTCTTCAGGCTCCAGTTCTAATTCTAGTTCTCTTCTGTTTCTACCACATGTGCAGTTACTTGCTCCACTGAAGTCTTGAACCACTCAAAATCATTTGTGAGGGTTGTAATCAGCTTCTTCCAAACACCTGTTAATGTTTATATTTTGACTTCCTCCCACAAATCATGAATGTTCTTAATGGCATCTAGAATGACAAATCCTTTCTAGAAGGTCTTCACTTTACTTTGCCCAGATCTATCAGAGGAATCATTATCTATGGCAGCTATACTAAATGTTTTTCTTAAATAATAAGACTCGAAAGTTGAAATCACTCCTTGATTCATGGGCAGCAGAATGGATGTTGTGTTAGCAGGTGTGAACCCCGAAAGTCTGAGACAGGTCTCAGTCGATTTAGAAAGTTTGTTTTGCCAAAGTTGAGAGTGCACACCCGTGACACAGCCTCAGGAAGTCCTGACAACATGTGCCCAAGGTGGTCAGAGCCCAGTTTGGTTTTATGCATTCTAGGGAGACATGAGACATCAGTCAACATATGCAAGATGAACATTGGTTCAGCCTGGAAAGGCGGGACGACTCGAAGCAAAGGCAGGAAGACTCGAAGTGGGGAGGGGGCTTCCAGGTCTTAGATAGGTAAGAGACAAATGGTTGTATTCTTTTGAGTTTCTGATGAGCCTCTCCAAAGGAGGCAATCAGGTACGCATTTATCTCAATGAGCAGAAAGGTGACTTTGAATAGAATGGGAGGCAGGTTGGCCATAAACAGTTCCCAGCTTGACTTTTCCCTTTAGCTTAGTGATTTGGGGGCCCCAAGATTTATTTTCTTTTCACACAGGCATGAAACCAACATTTATCTATCTCCTCATACGTCTCCATCAGAGCTCTTGAGTGACTAGGTTCATTGTCAATGAGCAGTAATACTTTGAAAGGAATCTTTTCTTTTTGAGCAGCAGATCTCCACAGATCTTCTGTACACCATCCTGTAAACAGATGTGCTATCTTCCAGGTTTGTTGTTCCATTTCAAGAGCACAGGCAGAGTAGATTTAGCATAATTCTTAAGGGCCCTAGATTTTCAGAATGTAAATTACCATTGGCTTCAACTTAGTCATCAGCTGCATTGGTCCCTAATAAAAGTCAGCTTATCCTTTGAAGCTTTGAAGCCAGGTATTGGCTTCTCTCTATGAAAGTCCTAGATGGCATCTTCTTCCAAAAGAACGGTGTTTTGTTTACACTGAAAACAATCTGTTGTTTAGTATAGCCACCTCTATCAATCTTAGCTAGGTCTCCTGGATAACTTACTGTGGCTTCTCTGTCAGCACTTGCTGTTTCACCTTGTACTTTCATGTTATAGTGGTGGCTTCTTTCCTTAAACCTCATGAACCAACTTCTGCTAGCTTTAAACTTTTCTTCTGCACCTTCCTCGCCTCTCTCAGCCTTCATAGAGTTGAAGAGTTAGGGCCTTGCTCTGGATTAGGCTTTGGCCTAAGGAAATGTTATGGCTGGTTTAATCTTCTATCCAGACCCCTGAAACATTCTCCATGTCAGCAGTAAGGCTGTTTTGCTTTCTTATGTGTGTGTTCACTAGAGTAGCACTCATAATTTCCTTCAAGAACTGTTCCTTTACATTCACAACTTGGTTAACTGTTTGTCACAGGGCACCTAACTTTAGACTCATCTCAGCTTTCAACATGCCTTACTCACTAAGCTTAATTATTTTTATCTTTTGATTTAAAGCAAGGGATGTGTGACTTTTCCTTTCACTTGAATTCATAGATGCCATTGTAAGGTTATTAATTGGCCAAATTTCAATATTGTGTCACGGCAAATAGGGAGGCCTGAGACGGAGAGAGATAAGAGAATAGCTGGTCAGTGGAACAGTTAGAACACACAACATTTATCAGTTAGCTCCGTCATCCTATATAGGCATAGTTTATGGCACCCTAAAACAATCACAATAGTAACATCAAAGGTCACAGATCGTCATAACAGATAGAATGAAAATAATGAAAAGTTTGAAATGTTATAAGAAGTACCAAAACGCAGACATGAAGTGACCACATGCTGTCCACTCATAAGTGGGAGTCGAACAGTGAGAACACATGGAGACACGGAGGGCAACATCACACACTGGGGCCTGTTGGGGAGTTGGGGCTAGGGGAGGGAGAGCTTTAGGAGAAATACCTAATGTAGATGACAGGTTGATGCATGCAGCAAACTACCATGGCACATATATACCTATATAAGAAACCTGCACGTTCTGCACATGTATCCCAGAACTTAAAGTATAATAATAATAATAAAAAGAAACAAAAAGTACAGGCCAAGCAGAAAAAAAACACCAGAAAAATGGTGCTGATAGTCTCATCATGGGGTTTCCACAGACCTTTGATTTGAAAAAAAAAAAAAACAAAAAAACACCAGTATCCATGAAGTGCGATAACATGAAGTACAATAAAAGGAGATATGCCTGCAGTTCTTTCTGTTGTTCTTTATTGTTTTCTGCATTTCTGTTTCCATGTATGATTTTTTTGCTTCAAACTGAAGAAGTTCTTTTATGGTTTGTTACAATGTTGATCCTGATGAGAGATTCTCTAAGCTTTTGTCTGAAAATCTGGTTTCATCATTTTGTTGAAGAATACTTTATCATTTTTTAGTTTTTCACAATGTCAATTTAAAAAAAAAAAATTTAGTGCTTTAAAAATTTTTCTTTCATATGTTCTTGGAGGTGACTTACTTGAAAAATAATGATTCTTACCCCACCTTTGGCTGTTTTTATTGTTGTTTGTTTTGTTTTTTTTAAGACAGAGTCTCTCTGTCACCCAGGCTGGAGTGCAGGGGCATGATCATGGCTTACTGCTGCCTCCACCTCCCAGGCTCCAGTGATCCTCCTGCCTTGCCTCAGCCTCCCAAGTAGGACCACAGGCATGCGCCATCACACTTAGCTAATTTTTAAAATTTTTCTTAGAGATAGGGGTCTCCCTATGTTGCTCTGGCTGGTCTCAAACTCCCAGGCTCAAGTGATCCTCCCACCTTGGCTTCCCAAAGTGCTGGAAAGATAGGCATGAGCCACCACACCTGGCCCCCTTTGGCTGGTTTTAAGAGTGTCTTTTTATATTTGGTTTTCAACTTTTTATATCTGGTTATTAGCTTTCTGTGGCTGCTATCACAAATTATCACAAATCTGGTGGCTTAAAACAACAAAAATTTATTTTCTCCCACCGCTGGATTTCAGAAGTTCAAAATTAGCTTAACTGGGCTGAAATTAAGGTGTTAGCAGGGCTACACTCCTTCCAGAGGCTCTAGGAGAGAATCTGTTCCGTGCCTCTTCCAACTTCAGGTGGCTGCCAGTATTTCTTGACTTGTGACTGTATCATTGTAGTCTCTGCCTCCATGTTCACATTACCTTCTCGTTTGCATGTGTGTCAAGTCTCCATCTACTTTCCTTCTCTAGAGACATTTGTGATGTCATTTAGGGCTCATATGTATAATCCAGGATATGCTCTTCATCTCAAGATTCTTGACATAATCACATCTGTAAAGACCCCTTTTCCAGATAATATCACATACGTCACATTCACAGGGATTAGGACACGGGCATATCTTAGGGCAACATCTAACAATTGTTCTTTATAGGTGAACTTGTTTTAACAGGTGGTTTGTCAGTGTTCAGGTGTTGACCTGAGGATGGTGGAGGAATCTCCGTTACAACCTGTTGAATCACACAACTATGTTCAGATTTATTAGTTTCATTCCTCACTGCTTTTTCTCATCTACATCATCTTCCTCTTTCTTGAATTATGTATTGTGAATTAGTCTTTGTAGTATATCCTCATACATCTTCTTCATATGAGTTTGTGGGTGATAATCCCTTCAAGAACAAAAGTGTTATTTTGGTCTCATATTTGAACAATGTTTTGACTACTGTAGAAGTCTAGGGTTAAGATCATTTTCTCTCAAAATTCTCTGAATATTGCCACGTTTCAGTGCATGAAGAGTTTAGGCATCTAAGAAGCTCAACAACTGTATAGCTTACACGTTTTTCATTTGGGCCAAGTTTGAGGACTGCAACCCAGAAGCGTAGATTCAAGTTGCTCTGAATATGTGTTCTAATTAGCAGCCGTTACAAGTAGGTTTTTAAAGGAAATAAGGAGAGGCAGTATCTAATTTGTTTACCAAGAATTTACATTAAAATAACAAGCTATTGATTGGCTGTACATTGTCCTTTGTATCACAGATTCCAGGAACATGAAGATAATGGTTGAGGGAGCTAGTCAGCAACAAAATGCCTTTAAACAGTTGCCCCTCTGGGTATTGTGTGGGGGGTGTGACTGAAGTCCCCATACTCATGTGTTCTGGGCCTGATAAATTTTACATACCTCACATAGCTCAGGCTGCTCTGAGCTGTTTTTCTTTTCTCATTTCCCCCTTTTGATCAAAATTTTTCTCTTCTGAAAGCATTGATGATTAGCATTTTAGATGTAAGTTTATCCCATGTCACTGGGGAGACTTATTCCCAGATATTCTTGTCCCATGTTGGATGGAAAGAGGTAAAAAAGGTACTATGGCTTAAAGAACTTAATGAGGTCTCCAGGCTAAATTGATTGGCAACACAGAGGGACAGAGCAACAGGATCTCAGTCAAGCCATCCACTCATGATGGAGCCATGGCATGAACAACTATACAGTTTACTCAAGTCCACCCTCACTTATGACACCAACTGCAAGTTTGGGGATTCCCCAAACCACCCTCAGATTTGATAGTTCATTAGAAGGATTTATAATACTCCATAAACACTGTTATACTCACAGTTATGGTTTATTACAGGCAAATTATACATAGTAAGACCAGCCAAGGGAAAAAGTGCATAGGGTGGAGTTTGGGAAGATACCAAATGTAGAGCTTCTGTTGTCCTCTTCCCATGGAGTCAGGACACATTACTCTCTTGGCATCAATGTGTGACAAAATGTACAGAGCATTGCCCAACAGGGAAGCTTACCCAAGCCTTAGTGTTCAGAGTTTTTATTGGGGTTTTATTATGTAGGCATTATTGGCTGACTGCCCTCTGGCTTGATCTCAATCTCCAGCTCCACTGGCTGTGATCTGCAGCCTCCTAAATCACACAGTTATTTTTTTCTGGAGTGTCTTTTCCCCACCCTAAATCACACTGTTACTATCTAGATTACAATCTATTAGAAAAATAAATCAAGGCTGTGCATGGTGGCTCATACCTATAATCCTAATATGTCGGGAGACCAAAGCCAAAAGATCTCTAAAATCCAGAAGTTCAAGACCAGCCTGGGCAACAAAGTGAGACCTTATCTCTACAAAACAAAACAAAAAACAAAACAAAAAAAAAAAAGAAAAAATTAGGTATGATGGGGTGCGCCTGTAGTCCTAGCTACTTGGGAGGCTAAAGATGGAGAATTGCTTGAACCCAGGAATTCAGAGCTGCAGAGAGCTATGATCACACCACTGCACTCCAGGCTGGGTTACAGAGGGGTGACCTCCATCTCAAAAAAATAAATAAATTTTTTGTTTAAATCCCATTTATGATAGCATCAAAAAGAGTAAAATATGAATATATTTTAACCAAGGATGTAAAAAATGTGCACACTGATGAAAGAAATTGAAGAAGACACAAATCAATGGAAAGATATTCTATGTTTGAATCAATATTATTAAAATGTTCATACTGCCCAAAGCAATACACAGATTCAACACAATCCCTATTGAAATTCCAATGGCATTTTTCACAGAATAGAAAAAACAATTCTAAAATGTGGATGAAACTAGAAGACATTATATTAAGTGAAATATATCAGATACAGATGGACAAATACTGTATGATTTCACTTATATATGGGATCTAAGAAAATTGTTGATTTCAGAAAAGCAGAGAGAGAACTGGTTGCCAGGGGGTGGGAGACATGGAGAGATGTTGGTCAAAGTGTATAAACTTACAGTTATAAGATGAATAAGTTCTGGATATTGGACATACAGCATGGCAACTATAGTTAATAATAATGTATTGAATATTTGAAATATGCTATAAGAATAGATCTTAAGCATTCTCACCACACACCCAAACAAGTAACTATGTGAGGTGATGGATATTTTACTTAGCTTGATTGTGGTAATCATTTCATGATGTATACATATATCAGAATATCACATTGTATACCTTGAATATATACCATTTTTATATGCCAATTATACTTCAAGGCAGAAAAAAATAAAATTAGAGTAGAAACAAAAGGTTGGAGTTCTGAAATGTTACTAAAAGTAACATTTGCCTTTTTTCAATATTCTTGCCACATGGTAGGTAGGTCCTTTTAGTCTGAAGATTCAAGTATTTCTTATTTGGGGGATATTTTCTTCAGTTAGTCCTTTGATTATTGATCTTTCTCTTTTGGTTGTATTCTCTCCTGTGACTGCTAATAGGTGCCTAAATCAGTACCAGGCACATAATAAGCACATGTTAAGTATCTGTTGATTTTATAAATCGATCCTGGATTTGCTTGATCAGTTTTCCATGTATCTTACGTCTTCTTTCATAATTTACAACCTAGACATTTTGCTCTGTTTTCAGAGCAATTTTTTTTGAATTGTTATTGCAGAAGCTGCTTTTGCTCATTTATGTTCTGCTTTTAAAAAATTATGCCAGTCATTTTATTAAAATACAGTTTTTGGAATATTGTCTTATGTTATCTAATTTTTTATGTCCTCTGATGACTTTGTGTGAAATTAGTGCAATTATGTCTTGTATCTGAGGATACTTATTAGACATTTTTTATTACTATTATTCTATCTTGTTTCCCATATTAACTTAGTTCCATTAAGGACTGTTTGCCCCCATTGCTTTTTTTTGTCTCCACACTTTAAGCACTATTTCTTCTCAAAAGTTCTAGTCCATATGTATATTCTATTCAACATATATATTTAGCTCTAGATGTAATCAATTTTGGTCTGTGCCTCCAGGTAGCATCCTCTGCACTCTTCATCAAGTGAAACCCAAAGGCTGGTGCCCCTGTCAGTTGTTCTACCACAGAGACTTTGTGGAGTATGTGGTTGGAGATTAATCTATGGTTAAGGGAGTGGTTTTTTTTAAAACCAGTACGTTGAAGTATGATATACATAAGTGCGTCAACTGTGAGCATACAACTTGTATTTTCACAAAGTGAACATACCATGTAGAACCAACACCCAGATTAAGAACTAGAGCATGAACAGGACCCCAGAAGCTCCCTTTTGCCTTCTGTTAGTCACTGCTCCCCTCCAAAGGTGGCCACTGTCCTGATTTCTCCACGTAGATTAATAAAATACAGCAGGGGCCTAGAGTGGTGGCACACAACTATAGTCCCAGCTACTCGGGAGGCTGAGGTGGGAGGATCGTTGGAGCCCAGGAGGTCGAAGCTGCAGTGAGTCGTAATTGTGCCACGGCACTCCAGCTGGGGCGACAGAGCAAGACCCTGTCTCAAAATAAATAATAAAATATAGCAGGTACTCTGTTTATGTCAAGTTTCTATTGCTCAAAATGATGTTTATGAGATTCATCTGTGGTAAATTGGGTAAATGTAGTAGTAGATTGGGAATTGTCATTGCTGTATTGTATACCATGTTATGACCCTCCTACAGTTTATTTATGCATTGTACAGTTGATGGGCATTTGGGTGGTTTCCAGTTTAAGGTATGAAAAGTAGTGCTATCCAGAACATTTTTGTATATGTCTTTTGGTGAATGTGCATAAATCTGTTGGGTACATACCCAGAGTGGAATTGCTGGATTATTAGGAAGTTTCGTTGGTTGGTTGGTTGGTTGCCTTTTTGTTTTAAACTCCTTGTATCCTGGTGGGAATCGTTCGGTAGATACTGAGAAATTGATGAGGCAAAAGAAAATGGATAGCAGAAGGAATGAAGTTCTATGGGTTTTGGCCCTCACTAAAGTAAATACATATCTTCCTATGGAAATCAAACAGGTTTTTATGGCTCAAAGCCCCAGAATTATACTGGGCAGAAGAGGCAAATGTGCTTGCAGTCAGCTGGCTTTAAAGGAGCCTTTCTTATTGGAAGTATAGAGAGGAAAATGCTCAACATCATGTGCATTGCTGCAGTGGAGAAGAAAAAAGAGGGAAGCCTTTTAAATTGGGCTCATACTGCTTACGATAGGCCTGGCAGAGTCTTGCTTTTGGCAGCTATTGAGTATGAATGGCCAGTCTCTACTTGTAAAGAGAGATCATTGGACTTAAACAGAATTAATGGAAGTAAAATGTTCGCATGTTGTTATTGCAAATCATTCATGTAGTCAGTGCCAGGGGTTAAACAATTCTTGTCTCTTTTCTAGTCTGTCACCTTCAAAACTACCAGCAGAAATCTTGCTCGAGCCATGTGTATGAAGAACCTCAAGCTCACGATCATTATCATCATCGTATCAATTGTAAGTTTTTGTCCTTTTAGTGTACGGCTTTATTTTTCAGTCTCTAAGAAATTAGGTACTAGAATTATTTCTCAGTGATTAACACTCTGAAATGAGCTACGTATGTCTTTTAATAGTGAAACACATAACCAGGCAGTGGCTTTCCTATGAAATCACATAGGAAATATCTCTACTTAAACCCCTCCTTCCTATTGAGAATTATTATATATAAAGAGACATATAAAACTGACATCACAGAAATGTAGTTATTTTAAATAAAGATATTTCTGTTTATATGTAATGGGTTTATTGTTTTTATTTGTATATTAATTATGTATTTTTAAAGTTTTAATTTCTACTATGGCAAATGCTGATAATTATAATCCCCCTTAAACAAGAACTCTTTGAAGTCCTCAGTAATTTTTGAGTGTGTAAAGAGGTCCTAAACTACAACTTTAAAAACTATTGCTAACGGGTGGGGGCTGCTTCACCCTGTTCATGGTCAGATAAAGTTGCCTTTCCTCCAGTCATGTCCAGAAGCCCAAAGTTACCTCCAAGCAGATACCTCTGACCCTGCATCTCCTCGACCACAGTTTAATCCTCTGCCTTAGACAGTTGGATTTATCTAAAAGAGAAGAGCAGTCATAGATCTGTAGATTTTAAACTGGAAGTAATTGTCATGGCCTTGAATGGTTAAATGGTTAAATTTAACAATGGTTCCTTGTTTGGTCTGGGAGTTTAGGTTGATTTGTGCAGCTGAATTTTTGTTAAATTCAGAATATATTTACTGATTACTTACTACATGCAGAGCACAGCTCTAAATGCAATATCAATCTTTGCCAAAAGGTGTTGTCACCTAACGAGATGTACTTCAGCTTGAAAAATCCTTATATTACAGCTGTGAAAAATAGTCAACTTTACATCAAGTTGGTAAAGTTTACATTTGTTTCTTGTGTATGTGTGAATATGATGTCAGAAGTTCAACCTATTCATTAATAAACAGAATCTGCTGTAATCTGCCTCCCAACCCTGACCATATTTACAGTTCCCTACAAGGCAAATGCTTTGCTCACTTTTGGAGCAAAGGGTATGCAATTCATAAATGCATCCTTTTCCAAGCTTGCAAGTAATGAAATCAGTCACTTAAAGATCTCAAGAAGTTGCAATTTAAAGCAAAATAAAGCCAGGCATAGTGGCTTATTCCTGTAATCCCAGAACTTTGGGAAGCTGAGGCAGGAGGATCACTTGAGGCCAGGAGTTTGAAGCCATCCTGGTCAACATAGTGACACCCTATCTCTACAAAAATAAAAAATAAAAATAAAGCAAAATGAAGTGACTAATGCAGTGAACCTAATGTTTAAAATCTGTTTTTTTGTAATATAATAATGTGAACAAGTAGTGACTATTTTATAATTTAAAATTATAATCTAAAATTAAAAAGCAAACACATCTGTAATAGCACCAGTATTTTTGCAGTGTTACTTACATCATCTGCTTTTCTTTGTTTTGGTCATCGTAATTATTGTGTCATTATCCACTAAACAGTTCATAGCAGTATTCTTTCCCATAAGTGATATAGATGAAAGCCTTCTACTCAGGCTTTTAAAATATATTCTTATATTAATCACAAATTAAATTCATGTGCAAAACCTAAAAATATAATTAATGAAATCATAGTTCAGGAGAATTATGCTTATTTGTGATTTTTTTATGACTTGTTAATCACACGTCGGTAAGAGTTGCTCATTTAGCCTTGATTCTGCCGAGTTACCAGTGAAGAGCAACAACCCCACTGCTTTCTCTCCCACTGAAGGAAACGCTAGAATTCAAGCGGGTATGAGTTATACCAAAAAGGACAATTTTAACTACACTTCTGTCTTGGAAAATACTTGATTAGTGTGTTCCATTACTACATAACTGCTACTCTAATGGAATCAGAAGTATTTCTTAATAAGGCTCTACTTTCCTATATATATTATTTAGAATAACATGATTGATTCAAGAAAATAAAATTGCCCTCCTCCTCCCTCCAGGTATTCATCTATATCATTGTCTCACCTCTCTGTGGTGGATTTACATGGCCAAGCTGTGTGAAGAAATAAGAAAGGAAAAGTTATCATTAACCAAGGATATGAGAGAACAAGGAGTTAAAAGCAATCCATGTGACTCAAGCCTTTCACATACTGACAGATGGTATCTGCCAGTCTCTTCAACCCTCTTCTCACTTTTTAAAATCTTGTTCCATGCCTCCAGGTTTACCTTTGTCTTATCAACCAGTTTATTCCCGTGAACTTCAGATTGAACCATTCATTGCAGCAGTAGCCTTAAAATGGCTTTTGTTTATTTCTTTGGTTTGTTTACTAGTGTCATCTATTTAGAGCAACATTTTTGTTTTTAATTGCACAAAGCTGTCGCCACTAGTCTTATGAGCTATCTACTAAAACTGTGGAGAAATTTTGTATGTGCACACAGAAGTATTCAAGAGACAGTATTGCTAACATCTCATCTTAATGTCTTTTGTTATTGAGAAGTTTTAGGTGCTTCAAAACAATATAAATGGATAATAGTTGTGATTTGGGGAATTGTAATGACGTTGGTGCTGCTTCCTTCTAAGAGCTCAAAGTATGAAACATTCTTATTTCAGTTAGAAATGTTCAGATGGGGAGCATTTTGCTAGGCCATTAGAAGCACACAGATTATCCTTGTTCTCCTAGTATTCCCTTTCAGGAATAAAGTTCAGTGGGCTGATCATTCACAATACAGTGGATAGCTTGATATCTTCTGTTTTCCCATTGCAGTTGATTTGAGAAGATGAAGGTTTAAATATTGTTGAAGGTTGCAGTTTTTTAATTGTGTTCCTTCTATGTCACTAATAGAATATGTAGTAGAGGGAGTGGGGAGGTAAATTCCTCTGACTTGCCAAAGAAAAAGAAGGGAACCACAATGGATGTGTTAGCATTTTAGCTGTGCAAAGGGGAGGTAGTGTGGGAAAAGTGTTTCCATTCTGGGAAAAGGCCAAACCTAATACGGTCAGCAGTCAAGTCTAGGGTTTGGGCTTGGCTCCTGTTGCATAATAGTTTGAACATTCTTTGTGGTTTAATAAATTCTTAAATCTGCCTAGTTTTGATGAATTCTTTTGTGAAACTTGAAAGAGAATAGACAGTATGACATATAGAATTAATACAAAACAGTTTAACCATTTAACTGCAGTGTAAGAAAATTGGACTGTAATCATATCGCTACTGGCATCTGTTATCTAGTATGCATTTCTGGTGTGTATCTGAAAGGAAGACATTTTCTACCCTAGATCCAATTGCATTTATTTATCAATAAGTGCCATTAAATTGAAATTATATTACATTTTACACTTTCTCAATGAATGAACAAATTAGTCTGTAGAATCTAGCCACCTGTTTAGCCTAGTCATGTGCCTTGAACATATATGTGTCCCATAATCTAGCTCATGGTACCTGTTCTTCCATCCAAACCTTTCAATTCATGCTATCTGATTCATTTATTTGACATATATCTTAGGCCCCCTTGAACTCTTTTCTTGTTTATCTAGCATAGCACAAATGTTTTTCCAGTCTTCTGTACCAACACTAATGCCTCTTAATTGCATCAGCGTTTCCAAATGTTTTTAATCCAAAGAAAAAGGTTTCAAGCTGATTTCCCTTTCTTATACACACCTGAATAAAATTGATGTGCATGTTTTAGGGATTAATAACCTAACTGTTCCTTGGTCTATTTATGTATAAGAACGCACAAACTGAAGACGGTAATAAAATTTAAGAGTAATACAATGATTTGCTTGTTTTAGAAGTTCTTTCTGGAACCTAATTTCTTCTGATGACATTTGCCATTGTGTACAGAACAAAAGTATTTTACTTATGCTGAAAATATATTAAAAAGTGTTACCTGGAGACTTTCAGTAAAGATCTATAGCATATGGCCGGGCGCGGTGGCTCAAGCCTGTAATCCCAGCACTTTGGGAGGCCGAGACGGGCGGATCACGAGGTCAGGAGATCGAGACCATCCTGGCTAACACGGTGAAACCCCGTCTCTACTAAAAAATACAAAAAACTAGCCGGGCGCGGTGGCGGGCGCCTGTAGTCCCAGCTACTCGGGAGGCTGAGGCAGGAGAATGGCGTAAACCCGGGAGGCAGAGCTTGCAGTGAGCTGAGATCCGGCCACTGCACTCCAGCCTGGGCGACAGAGCGAGACTCCGTCTCAAAAAAAAAAAAAAAAAAAAAAAAAAAAAACTATAGCATACTTTCAGGTGTGTAGAATTTCTTCAAAAGACACAAATGAACTTAAAAAATATATAGCCCATGGTGAAACCAATGAAAGATTCTGAAATGATCACATAGCCTTCACAACGATTGTCGTGAGCCCATGATTTAGATAGATCTGAAAAAGAACCCCAGGGATTGTCATCCAGTTCAGCACAATTCTGAAAAGTCTTTCTATCTAAAGTTAAATGACTGGTTCTGAAAGAGACTCAAAGGGAAAGCATAATGGTGGGAGGGAATAATTCATTATAGCAAACAGGGTTACCTAAACAGAAATAAAAGAAAAATGGGCACAAATCAAATATACAATTAGATAGGTCACAACAAAATAATCAGTCACTTGGGACCTCTGAACGTAAGGTGGCTAAAGTCAGGTATAGAATATGTTTTTGTTACAGGCTGCAGTAACTTAAAAACAGCCTATTTAAGTTCTCCCTTGGCTTTATCCAGATTTCAACTGAAGTATGCATTCTCTAAAACACACTTAGAGAAAAATAAAAGATGGTTATTTATTTGGTTATGAATAAAGGAAGAAGTGACACCAACTATTTCTCTTCAAACCCGTGGCAAAAAAAAAAAAAAAAAAGTAGTGTCACAGTCCAAAAGTTTCCTTAATAGTGAATGTAGGTGCCTTTAGATAATAGTTTATTCTTGCTTGACTCTGTTGGTATCTATCTTTTCCGGCCTCAAGATAGACAAAGATACTGGGTTGCTTCCCAGGGTATCTTGATAGAAATGAATGTAACAACTATAACAGCAGCACCCTAGACCCTACCAAAGTGTTCTACATTAGAAGCAAGTCTATTTCTTGCAATGCCATCTTCTCAAGTATAATAAACAGGGTGGAAGTAGTGGTTGTGGTTGCTGTGTATATCAGTGTGAATCCAGTGAAGACAGCAGAGCCAAGACAAGTGTTTGGAAAACAGTTTAATATAGGATTCAAGGTTACACAAATGTGTGACAAACTGGGAAGTGAAGGTCTGGAAGGCAGGTACCAGAAGATCAGAAGAACAGTCCTAGCACTTTCACTTGAGGCATTGACATAGACAGACAGGTCAGAACTTGCTGGAAAACCTGAGAATCCCTGTATGTCTGCTTGCTGATATGGTTTTGCTGTGTCCCCACCCAAATCTCACCTTGAATTGTAATCCCAATAATCCCCACATGTTGAGGGAGGGACCTGGTGGGAGGTGATTGGACCATAGAGGCAGTTTTCTCCATGTCGTTCTCATGATAGTGAGGGAGTTCTCATGAGATCTGATGGTTTTATAAGTGTTTGACAGTTCCTCCTTCACACACTCACTCTCTCCTGCCGCCTTGTGAAGAAGGTGGCTGCTTCCCCTTCCACCATGATCGTAAGTTTCCTGAGGCCTCCCAAGCCATGTGAAACTGTGAGTCAAACGTCTTTCCTTTGTTAACTACCCAGTCTCGGGTAGTATCTGTACAGTAGTGTGAGAGTAGACTAATAGACTTGCGAAAGTTGGTGTGTGAAGAGAGGGACATGTGGAAAGGTTTATGGAAGCCACAGCTTCAGTAGAGCTGATGCCAAGTACCAAGTAGTAGGCTTGCAGCCCCAGTTGGTTGACTAGCAGTCCACAGAATGAGTTGGATGTGGAATGGAAAAGATTGAGGAAAATCTGGGACACACCAGGCACCTAAGCATCTTTGTGTCCTTTGAAGGGTACTGACCTCCACTTTTTTTCTGCTTTCCAAGTCTCATGTAAGTTCATCTCACTGATAAAAGCTAACCCTAAAACCATCTAGGGTAAGGGGATTCTACGAAATTCTCAGCTTCTGGCAAGAGCAATGGTGCCAGTCTAGCATAGCCCTGTTCCTTCTAGACTCATTCATAGGATTGGCTCTACTGCTTTATCAAGACAATTTTGGTAAGTTAAAGCATTCTTCTGGTCAGAATACACTGTACAAAATTATTTTGGGTTCGTGCTCTCTATTAAACCCAAACAATCTAAGTCCCAAATGCTGTGACTTTCTATATCTCTTCCAAAGAGAAAGAAAATCATGGCAATATTCTGTATAAGAAAACTAACATGTACAGGCTGACACCGTGTTTTTTCTTTTTAAATCCCCATTCCCAGTTTAGAAAAGCACAAAGAAAACTTTAAAAAGACACAGGAAGGGGAACATCACACACTGGAGCCTGTCGTGGGGTGGGGGGAGGGGAGAGGGATAGCATTAGGAGATATACCTAATGTAAATGAGTTAATGGGTACAGCACACCAACACGGCACATGTATACTTATGTAACAAACCTGCACGTTGTGCACATGTGAAAGAAATCAGGCACATTCCTCAGCCCCGGGCTCAACACAAACAGGCCCAGTACAAACACATCCCACCATATATCTCTCAACACAAACAGGCCCAGTACAAACACATATATCTCTCAATTTCCTGAGCCCAGTACAAACACCACCTGGAAAATCTCCGATAAGGACACAGCCATTTGTAGTTTTACTGAAAGCGTGGGAACCAATAGAAAAACTACTAAATGTATAACTTAAAATGTAAACCAATTGTATTGCTGTAACCAAAAGAATTCCTTTGTTCCTCTGTAACTTTACTATCCTATCTACCTCGGGCTATAAAAGGCAAGCACTCGCATTGTTCGGGGCCCTCTTGTATGCTGTGGAATGGAGGGACCAAGTTCGAACTTGCAGTAAAAGATCCTTGCCGCTTGGCTTTGACTCTGGACTCTGGTGGTCTTCTTTAGGGAACAAACGGTCTGAGCATAACATCTAGGGGCTGGTCCGGGATTCCCCAAGCCCACCAGACCCCTGGTCAACAGATCTACCAGGATCGATCTGCTGATAGGTGAGCCGGCTCATCTCTGTTTGTCTGTCTGTGTCTGTTCTGAACCTGTATCTGTGACTCGCGAGGTCTGAAACTGAAGCTGACGCAGTCCTGGCGGACGCGCTATAGGACGGCCAGCGGAGACTGGTAGGAGACGTCCCCTGGCTCTCGTCTGATCTAGATTTTTATCTGAACTGATTCTGACCTGGGTGTCTGGAGCGTGCTTGCGACTAGATATTATTAATACGCCAGATTTCCTTTACAGGAATTCTAACCCATATTGTTTTACAGGAGGAGACTACAAATTATTACAGGATGGGTAATACCCAGAGCACTCCCCTATCTCTCCTTACAAGTAATTTCAAGGATGTTAGAGCAAGGGGCCATGATCTTAGTATGGAAATAAGGAGGGGAAAGCTCATTACCCTATGCCGCTCCGAATGGCCTGCCTTTGATGTGGGGTGGCCACCTGAAGGGACCTTCCGACTTCCTGTCATCATTGTACTTATTTGGTCTCAGTATGGAATTCAGAAGTTCTTATTTGGTCTCAGTTCCCACTGGGCAATAGCAGAACAGTGAGTTTTGTAAGATGGAAACAAGGAAACAGAACAATGGAAAATAACAGCTGATTGGTTATGTAAACCAAATGTAAAATTCTAAGGCCCCTAACAACCTGAATGGACTCCTCTCAGCCAAGGGGATTCCAGAGTTAACCAGAAAATCTAGTTCAGATCATTGTGAAAGAGGGGGTTGGACATGCCTCATTATACCCCTCCAGCATTAACATCAACACAGACCTTAGGTTGGATAAGAAACATTTATAATCTTTTTTTCTCTGAAGACTGCTACTTGAAGGCTTCATCTGCATAATAAAACCCCTTATCCACCCAGACCTTCCTTTCTACTAATAACAACTCTTTCAACTAATTCCCAGTCAGAAAATTTTAATATCTACCTATGACCTGGAAGCCCCCACCCCTTGAGTTGTTCCACCTTTCCAGATCAAACCAGTGTAAATCTTACATGTATCAATTGATGTATTATGTCTCCCTAAAATGTATAAAACAAGCTTTACCCTGACCAACTTGGGTAAATGTCATCAAAACCTCCTGAGACTGTGTCATGGATGTGTCCTTAACCGTGACAAAATAAACTTTCTAAATTCACTGAGACCTGTCTCAGATATTTTGGGTTCACAGTTAATATCAGGTTACTTTTTGGGTAAGGGTTAAAGCAGAGGGGATTTCCTTATGCTGACTCAGGTAGACTGGAATCCCTTCTTTTTCATGAAACACTGGTCTGTTTTGGGATTTATCTGCTTCCTTAAAGCTTCAGTTTGGTTGAGTGGCATTTAGCATCAGTGACTCCATTCTAGTTTGGCCTGGTCTGTTGTGGCCTAATGCAGGAGCCCAGTCCAGAACAATAGCCTGCCATAATTTGTTTAATAACTCTCCCCTTTTAGTCAGGTTCTCACCTAGGTGAGAGTGTGACCAAAACACAGGGCATTAGTAGTACTCTCAGTCACCATCGTTTTGGGTTTCTGGTCTCATTGTAACCCCAAAGGTTCTTGTCTTAGCCACGCCAAAGAATTGGTGTCGCGGTAGCCCACGGTGGGAGAGACACAGATCCGACCGAGAGAAAAAAGCTGTAGGCTTTATTGAGCAGAGTGACAGTACAAAGTTTCCACAGCGTGGAAGGGGTCTGGAGCAGGTAGCCAGTGTTAGATTTTTCGATCACCTTTTAAATGCTTTAAGGTGGCAAAGATGTTACCAGAGTGAGAAACAAAGACAATTAACATGTCTCAGATCTTGAGGAAAACCGGAATTGCAACTGAAGTTTTATTTACTTTATGACTTTGTAGCGGCATGGCAAAGGAGACAGGATCTCACAGGATTTTACAAACTGTGTTTAAAGGAATCGGAATTGGGAGCATAGATAAGGTCCGCTGGTGACAGGAAAACAGGCTTTTAACATTCCTTTTAGTTTCAGGGAGCAGGAAGGGAGAGAGGACACACGGAAGCTTACAGTGAAATTTTCGCTGTTTATAGCTTTCCTGGGGAAGAAAACACATGCACAAATTCTGATGTTAGGAATATTTTAAGCACATATCTTCAATATTATTCATCCAGGACCGAAGTAAGTCTGGTGGCAGAAAATGAGTGAGTTTCACAGCTTTCTGAGCCCCTACGCGACCTGGGAAGCCCGGCTGGAACCTCCTCTCATCAACACGTCATTTCAGTAAAGTCAAGAAAACTTTATTCCATTATTGCTACCAGGGGCAGGTATCCAGTTACCCTGCCTTACTGACGGTGAATCCACATGTGTCTGCAGCAACTTCAGTTCTTGCCTCCTTAGGAGAAAGAATTCGACTGAGGGACATAAAGTGGAAGAAGAGACCAAGGCGAGTTTCAGAGGAGGAGTGTAAGTTTATTTTTAAAAGACTTTATAACAGGAAAGGAAGGAAAATTCGCTTGGAAGAGAACCAAGTGGGCATCTGAAGGTCAAAGACAGCATTTAACCTTGATCCTAGGACTTTATAGGCTCACCTCTTTCCCATGATTCTTTCCTTAGGGTGGACTCCCCGCATGCACAGTGCCCTCCTTACCCTTGGGAACTGAGCACTTGCTGTCTGTTTAGAAAGCTATACACATACCCATCTGAGGCTTTCCTCTCTTTTCTGGTGGAGTGTCCCCAGAGGGTCATACTTTGCCATTTTGTCTCTTAAGCACATGCCCCGGAAGTTTCTTCTCCCTGTCATCTGCATTCAATTAACACTTCAATGTTAACAGCTGTGGATCATCAGGAAATTGTCTCTCCCTGGTGCCCTGGTGCCAACTGCCAAATTAAAAGACCTGCTTGTAACAGAAGTTGAATGGAGCTCACATCTACAGATATTTAGGTCTGAGTCTTCTGGGCAGTTGTCCTCATCTTGGTTCAAGTAAACTATAATTCTATTTTGTGCCTCAGCTTCTTCCTTTAGGTCAACAATATGAACATACTTTAACATGGTACATTTGTTCCTGATGAGCCACTTCTTTTGTACAATCAAATGTAAGGAAGTGTCAATGAAAAGAATCAAACTCGATAAAATATTTGAAGAGATTTATTCTGAGCCAAATATGAGTGACTATGGTTAGGACACAGCCCTTAGGAGGTCCTGAGAACATGTACCAAGGTGGTCAGGGTGCAGCTTGGTATTATACATTTTAGGGAGACATGATGCTTCAATCACAAACATTTAAGAAATACATTGGTTTGATCTAGAAAGGTGGGACAACTCGAAATGGGAGGCCTCCAGCTTACAGGTAGATTTAAAATTTTTCTGGTTGACCATTGGTTGAGTTTATCTAGAGAACTGGGATCAATAGAAAGGAATGTCTGGGTTAAGATAAAGGATTGTGGAGACCCAAGTTCTTATTTACAGAGGAAGTCTTCAGGCAATAGGCTTCAAAGAGAATAGGTTTTAAAATGTTTCTTATCAGACTTCAAGTCTGTGTTGATGTTAATGTGGAAGAGGTATAAGGAGCCATGTCCGACCCTCACTTCCCGTCTTGGCCTGAAACAGTCTCTCAGATTAAACTTTAAAGAGCCTTGGCTGAGGAGGAAGTCCCTTTAGAAGGTTGGGGAGGGAGCCTTAGAATTTTATTTTTGGTTTACAGAAGTGTGTTTTGCTTTTGATATTATTAACTGTATTTCAAGTCTAACATGTTTTCCTAGGAGCATTAAATACTATTTTTGGATTTTATTACACAAATAAGGCACAGATCCCATTTTATCATTACCTTCATTACTACCTATATTGACATAAGTTCAACTGAATTTGGAAACATTCCAGAGTTTGGGCTTCCAATAATCCTTTGTCATCCCCTAAAAAGTAAATTACATTTATCCTCAAGACATAGCAATATCTAAAATTACTCATAGAATGTCTGCAACTTTTGTTTATCTAGTTTCATCAATTTCTCTAAAATTGACTTTGAATATCCCTTTAAACTCTTCTGTTTTAGAAAGCATCACAAGGCAACATTGAATGATTGTGGTCACAAAATCTGTTCATATTCTTCCTTTCTCTGAATATTTTTTGCAGTGACAAATATTTGTTTCTGTTGTATTACTGTTAAAAGGAATGCTTGGAAACAAAATAAAGACAAAGATTCATTACAATAAGTGATCCAGTCACAATAAATCAATTTTCATTTGGACCTTTTTTTTTTTTCTGAGATGGAGTCTTGCTCTGTCACCCAGTCTCGAGTGCAGTGGCATGATCCCGGCTGACTGCAACCTCCACCTCTGGGGTTCAAGCAATTCTCCTGCCTCAGCCTCCTGAGTAGCTGGGATTACAGGCGCCTGCCACCACACCCAGCTAATTTTTGTATTTTTAGTAGAGACTGGGTTTCACCATGTTGGCCAGACTGGTCTTGAACTCCTGACCTCGTGATCTGCCTGCCTTGTCCTCCCAAAGTGCTGGGATTACAGGTGTGAGCCACTGTGCCTGGCCCTTTTTTATTTTTTAAAGTTATACTTTCAAAAATGTTCAGCCGTGAATTGAAATAGTCTCTAAAATGTGATTTTTTGCCCTGGTCTAAGGTGACCAGATTTCTAGAGAGTGAACCCAGGACAGAACCACACCACAAGAAAAAAATATGATTAATAAGTTTACACGAATGTGTTATTTTAACATAAAACTACAAAAGAAGTATTAATTTGGAATTATTTAGTAGTCTGCATTATATACTTCACAGCCACATGAATGTTCTTATTTTTTAAATGTAGGACTAGTTAGTGTCAATTACTACTAAATATTAGTACAAATAATTAACAAAGTATAGAAATGATCCCTGAAAGTATAGTCTTAATTATTAGTACAAATAAATAAGCAGATGTTTGAAAAAATATTACAATGTTTTGAATAGAGTTATTATTTTAAATTAGTTTTAGATTCACACAGAAATTAGAAAGAAAAATGCAGATTTCCCCTGTAGCTGCAACCTAGTTTTCCTTCTTATTAACATATTAGTATGTATCAGATATCTTCTTAACATCTTACACCATTTGTTACAATTAATGACCAGATATTAGTATGTTATTATTAGATAAGCCCACATTTTATTTGGTTTCCCTCAGTTCTATCTTTTTCTATTCTGGGATCCCATCTCAGATCCTACAGGACACTTAGTTGTCATGTCAGGCTCTTCTTGCCTGTGATAGTTTCTCAGACTTTCCTTCTGATAGCTTTGACAATGTAAGAAAGACTGGTCAGGTATTGTGTAGAATCTCTCTCATTGTGGTTTACTTGATATTTTTCTCATAATTAGACTATGGTTATGGGTTTGGGGAAAACAGATCAGATGCGTAGTGCTATTCTAGTCTCTTCATGCTCTCAAGCTGCATTATCACTATTAATATTAATTTTGATCACCTGGCTGAGGTAGTGTTTTCAGGTTTCTCAGTGTGAAGTTACTTTTTGCCCATGTCCATACTGTATATATTCTTTTGGAGGAAATAAGCATGCAAAGCCCACACTTAAGGAGTGGGGAGTTAGCTCTACCTCCTTGATGGCTGAGTGTCTACATCAGGTATTTTGAATTCTTCTGTATATTTCTATTCGGCCCATTTGTGTATTTTTTAAATCATTTATTTATACCAGTATGGACAACCAGATGGTTACTTCAATCTTTTGGTTATTATCCAGTTGTACAGTATTTTGTTGCTTTGATTTCCTATCTGTGGCCATTGGGAGCCTTTCCATTGGCTCCTGTTTTCCTTTGACATAATGGCATCTTTTGTTTTGTTTTGTTTTAACAATTTCTTTCTGATACTTCAAGAGTATCCTGGCTCATACATTTACTGTCTCGGCCCTAGTTTAGCTATTTCTTCCAAGAGCACTGATTTCCTTTATTAGAGCATGGTTTTAAAAACTTGTATCTGGCAGCTAAATATGCTCCTTGCTTCTTGCTCCTCACAGCTGACAATGCAAGGAAATATATACGTGTGTGTTCTAACCTACATACACATGCCTAATTATAAAGATTTCTATGTGGATCCATCTGTGCATATATTAAGCTACATGTGAGTTTATACTGATATCTCCAATCAATGGATTCTGATCCGTTATCACAAGAATTATTCTAGCCTCCCCTACCTTTCTTGTCTGTAAATTCTCACTCCAACGGCAAGGAATTAGCTTCCACCATCTGCCGTTTATTTAATCCCTTGTTCCAGTATAAACATTGAATTTATTGTTGTTGATTCAAATTATGAGTTGTGATTTAATAATAAATATATGTTTGGTCTCTGTCTCTATTTCCTGGTACAGAGCTCCCAAAACCCTTACAATTTCTTGAGTGATAGGGGTGCTAGGAGCATTTTTTGTTCTCGTATTTGGTCTTTGACCCTGGGTTCTGACACAGAGTTCCTAAATGCCTTAAAAATCTCTCAGGTAATAGGAATGTCTTTTGTTCTGCTAAGGACTCTTGGTGGGGTCCTGGATGACTTCAGGATGGGGCATGGTCACCAGAAACACCAAGCCATGATTAGAAGCTTGTAACTGTATGCTTCATATCCTATCCTCTGAGGGGAAAGGAGGCTGGAGATGGAGTTAATAATCAATCATGCCTATGTGATAAAGCCTCCATAAAAATCCCTGAAAGAGGTGGAGGATCACTTGAGGCCAGGAATTTGAGGCCTGCCTAGGCAACACAGTGAGACTCCATCTCTACAGAAAATAAGACAGTTGGGTGTAGTAGTGTCCACATGTAGTCCCAGCTACTCAGGAAACTAAGGCAGAAGGATTGCTTGAGGGCAGGAGTTGAAGGCTGCAGTAAGCTATCATTGTACCCCTGCACTCCAGGCTTGGGATAGAGCAAGACTTTGTCTCTTAAAAAATCCTAAAAGATGGGGTTTAAAGAGATTCTAAATTGTTAAATACATCCAAGTGCAGGGAGCATGGCAAACCCCAACTCCATGAGGAAAGAGCTTCCACACGTGAGACCCTTCCAAATCTTGCTTTGTGTGCCCCCTTATCTGGCTCTTCATGTGTTTTCTTTACCATGTCCTTTATAATAAACTGGGGTCTTAGTCCTTTCAGGTTGCTGTAACAAAATACCATAGACTGGGTAACTTTTAAACAACATAAATTTGTTGCATATAATTCTGAAGCCTGGAAAGTCTAAGATCAAGGCACTGGAAGATTCCATGTCTGGTGAGGGCTCATCTCTCAGAGATAGTACCTTCACATGGCAGAATGGATAAACAGGCTACCTACAGACTCTTTTGTAAGGGCACTTGTGCCATTCATGAGGGCAGAGCCTTGACTATTGGGGGAACCCACCCCCAATATTTCTACATAGGTTGTTTCTATTTTCCATAAGTGTCAGCCAGCTGATAAATAAAGAGAAAGAGTACAAAGAGAGGAATTTTATAGCTGGGCCGCTGGGGGTGACATCACATATTGATTAATATTGCCCACCTAAGTCTCTGACCAGCAAGTTTTTATTAAGGGTTTCAAAAGGGGAGGGGATGTAAGAACAGGGAGTAGGTACAAAGATCACATGCTTCAAAAGACAAAAAGCAGAACTCTGTGATCTTTGTTAGACCCTTGCTTCTGAGGCAACAGGACAAAGGGCAAAAGCAGAACTACTGATAAGGGTCTATGTTCAACGGTGCACATATTGTCTTAATAAACATCTTAAATAACAGAAAACAGAGTTTGAGAGCAGAGAACTGGTCTGACCACAAATTTACCAAGGCAGAGTTAGTTTTTCCCCACCCTAGTAAGTCTGAGGGTACTGCAGGAGACCAGGGCATATCTCAGTCCTTATCTCAACCGCATAAGACAGACATTCCTGAAGTGGCTGTTTATAGACATTCCCCAGGAATGCATTCCTTTCCCAGGGTATTAATATTAATATTCCTTCCTAGGAAAAGAATTTAGTGATATCTATCCTATTTGCACATCCATTTATAGGCTCTCTGCAAGAATTAAAATATGGCTCTTTTTGCCTGAGCCCACAGGCAGTCAGACCTTATGGTTGTCTTCCCTTGGTCCCTAAAAATCACTGTTATTCTGTTCTTTTTCAAGGTGCACTGATTTCATATTGTTCAAACACATATGTTTTACAATCAATTTGTACACTTAACACAATTATCACAGTGGTCCTGAGGTGATGTACATCCTCAGCTTATGAAGATAACAAGATTAAAGTAAAGACAGGTATAAGAAATTATAAAAGTATTATTTGGGAACTGATAAATGTCCACAAAATCTTCACAATTTATGTTCCTCTGCCACAGCTCCAGCCAGTCCCTGTGTTCGGGGTCCCTGACTGCCCTCAACACTTGATGATGAATTACCTGTTAAAACCATACTCTTGGAGGTTAGGTTTCAACATATGAATTTTGGGGGGACACCAACATTGAGATCATATTAACCAGTAAACATAAGTAAATGTTTCTCTGAGTTCTATGAGCCATCATAGCAAATTATCAATCCTGAGGAGGAAGTGTGGAACTGTTCAATTTGCAGCCAAGTCATAAGAAGTGTGAGTAAACTGGGGATTTACTAGTTGTGATTGGCATCTGAAGTGGGGGGCAGTTTGGTGTTATTGAGCCCTTAAACTATTAGGTATGTAATAACTCCAGTTAATTCATGTCATAAATTGAATTATATGGCACCCAGCTGGTGTCCAGAAAGTCAGAGAATTGGTTGATATGGGAAAACCCCTCATATATTTGTTGTCAGAAGTGAAGTATTAAGAGTATAGATGAAAAACAGATTTTTTTTCTTTTTACAGATGTAATAGTTTTAAACTAACTATTACACCTGAGGGAGAGAACTTTATAAAGTAGAGTCCACTATTTATAGTATATTCTGCTTTTAGTCTATAGATTCTACTCATTTCCAAAGTGACCTAGGTTAACACTTTCTGCCCATCACCTGCAGTGAGCTTTTCCATAAATTTGTAATACAGTTAGATTCTTGGTCCCATTCTATATTTTATCCTTGGATACTACTACACCCTAAATAGTTTGATTTAATTTGTGTAGCTTGTGATTTATTCTTTGGGCTGTAAAATTCTATCAGTTTTATAAAATGCATAGTGTCAGGTATCCACAATTAAGGTACCATACAGAATACTTCAAACACCCACCCTATGTAACCACTGATTCATTTATCTCTGTAATTTTGCCTTTTCCAAAATAGCATATAAAATGGGGTGAAAAGGTGGGTAGCCTCTTCAGGCTGGCTTCCTTCACTTAGCAGTATACATGCAGGATTTACCCATGTCTTTGCATGTGTAGATAGTTTATTCCTTTCTATTTATGAATGGTACTGCATTGTTCTTCAGCCTCCAGCAACTGGTTTGTCAGGGCTCTTTTAGAGTTCAGCAGTTCTAAAGGGTGTGCAGCTATCTCATTGTTGTTGTAACTTACAATTTCCTAAAGATATGTTGAGCACCCTTTTGTATGGTTATTTGCTATCTGTATATTTTATTTGATCAAGTGTCCATTTAGCTATTTACTCATTTTAATTGGGTTTTTAGTTATCATATTGCTTCTTTTTAAGAGTTCTTTTTGTGTTACCATTATTTTTAGAGACCGTGTCTTGTTATATTGCTCAGACTGGTCTCAAGCTACTAGCTTCAAGCAATCCTCTCACCTCAGCCTCCTGAGTAACTGAGATCACAGGCATGAACCACCCCACCCAACATCTCTTTATATTTTTAATACAATTGTTTTAACCAGATATGTATTTTGTAAATACTTTCTCCCAGTCTGTGTCTTGTCTTTGTTCTCTGAATAGGCTCTTTCTCAGAGTTGAAAATTTAGCTTTATAAAGTCTGTGTTATCAGTATTTTTTCTTTTGTGATTTGGCTTTTAGTATTATGTGTTAAACCTCAGCACCAAATCCAAGGTCACGCAGGCTTTCTTCTAGAATGTTTATAGTTTTGCATTTCAAATTTCAGCCTATGGACTATTGCGAGTGAATTTTTGTGTAAATTTTAGTTTGTATTACATTATTTTCATTCCATGTGGTTTCTAAATAATCGTTCCATCACTATTTTTGGAAAATACACGGGATAGTGAATTTCCAAAATGATGGCACTGAGTAAATGAATACTGCATTGTAGTGATTTCTCAAGAGAGCCAGGAGGGGGCCCACATCCACCGATAAACTGTGAGCAAGAGCGTCCTGTGCTGAGTCCTGATGGCCACCAGATGGCACATGAACCCGCCTCTTCTGACCATCTCCCCTCAGATGGTGGGATCCGGAAGACAAGAACTTCATTTTCCTCAGTCTTCAGAGGATTCTGCACAGGAAGGGTTCATGTAGAAAAATATAACCCCCAAATCCCACTGTTGCCATTGCACCCTGAGATCATTCTCAACATCCAAGACATAGTGGCTACAATATATATTCACACAATGTCCTCTAGTAGTTAATATCCACTCAGCGGCCCCTACTACTGATGGAATCATGTCCACACAGTGGCCGCTAATGAAATTCACACTCTTTTGAGAGTGATTGGTTTCACAGCTTTGGCTGAAATGGAGCCTCTATAATGAAGTTTGATGTCATCTCTACTTTCCTGGTATGGTATTGATATGGTTGTTTTATAAAGTAATTTACTTTCCAGTAAATTCATACTTACAGGAAACATGCAATAGCAGTACAAAATACCTTTTATCCTTTCTCTGATTCCCCAGTGGTTACTCCAGTATCAGAATTGCAACCTCACACAATCTGCCTACCCAGTTCACTTTACTGCCTGTGCCGACTGTGAGAAAAATGTCTCTTTCCCTTTGGATCCAGTTTTCTTTTCCTGAAACTGTTCCTGTGACTATCTCTCAGTTTCACAACCTTGGCAGATTTAAAGAATAGAGATGAATCCAAGCTGCTTCTGTCATAGTTTTGCCAATGCACTACAACATAGAAGTTTCTCATTGCCTGAGGTAGTAGCTGGAGTTCTTTGTCTCATGACCAAGAAGGTTAAGGAGTGCAGACACAAAGGGTGAGGTTGGAGTGAAAGTTTAATAAGCCAAAGTTGAAAGCTCTCCGCTATGGAGAGGGGACCCAGAAGAGGGTTGCTGTTTTTACAGTTGAATGCAAAGGCTTTTATAAGAAACCAGTGAGGACTGGGTGTCTCATTTGCATAAGGTGTGAATTTCTGGTGGCTGCACCCCATCTTCTTAGTGCACATGTGGGCTCTTAGCTTGAGTTACTACTTATTGCTTTGTTCCCCTTACTGTGCTTGTGTCAGGGGATGGAATCTCATCCTGTCACTCTCCTGATTAATGTTCTCAATGAGTTTCCACTGGCCTTAGAACAAAGTCCGCATGGTTTTCCATGGTTTTCTGGCCCGTGAGTGCTCCTGCCTGCTGCCCTCTCCCATTCAGTCTGCCCCAATTGCCTGCAGTCCAATTTGCTTTCAATTACAGGGACATAGCAGGCTTGTGAGTGTCTCAGGAATTTTATGCATGTTCTCTTAACCCATGCACCCAGCGCCCCCAACCTTATCAAATTTTCTAAGACTTTGTCCAGCTAATTCTGATGTAGCAGGACAAGCTGCAGACAAAACTGCTCAGATACCAAGTTAAAGAAGGAAGTTATTTATTCAGCCAGGAGCATCGGCAAGACTCGTGTCAAGAGCCAAGCTCCCCAAGTAAGTGATTCCTGTCCCTTTTAAGGGCTCACAACTCTAAGGTGGCACGCATGAGAGGGTCATGATCGATTGAGCAAGCAGTGGGTACATGACTGGGGGCTGCATGCACTGGTAATTAGATCGGAACAAAACAGGACAGGGATTTTCACAGTGCTTTTCTATACAATGTCTGTAATCTATAGATAACATAACCAGTTAGATCATGGGTCGATCTTTAACTACTAGGCCCAGGGTGTGGTGCCGGGCTGTCTGCTTGTGGATTTCATTTCTGCCTTTTAGTTTCTACTTGTTTCTTTTGAGGCAGAAATTGGGCATAAGACAATATGAGGGGTGGTCTCCTCCCTTATTCCCCCACCTTTGAGAATCTCACTCAATAGTGGGAGTTCTCACTTTTATTTCACTACCCATGTCTTCCTGCAAGACAGATCAATAGTGATTCATATAGTACACTTGTGCTGAAGCATTTTGGTGAACTAAGGTAGCGATAAAGCTTTTTATCATTTGAAGAAGTACAGGAGCAAACAAGGGAGCAGTAAGCAGGTTCCTATTACTATTATAACTCTTATTATAAGAGTTTTAAATCTTTCTAGCGTTGGGAACCATTTTCCAAACATGACCCCAGAATCAAATCCATGCCACACTTGCATGGGGACATGTGCCAGTATGGTCATATCTCTAACTATGTCGTCAACTACTCACCCTTGATCATCTATGTGTAGACAGCAATTAGTAAGGTTAAATTTCCCACAGACCACCTCCTTCAGTTGCTAGCAAGTAGTCAAGAGCCAGTCTATTTTGATAGATAGCATTTCTCATCTGAGTTTCTTGCCGGGCCAGAATAGTCAAGGCTCTGCTGGTTTTATTAGTGATTATTTCTAAGACAACTTGTAACCGTATGATTCAGTTGATCATGTAAATGGGAGTCCAGTATCCCCATGAGCCGTCTTGTGCCCAAGTAGCAGGCCCCTAATATTGTATGATTCTCTCAGGGGATCGTTCATCATCTTTCCAATTTCTTATAGCTATGCTTCTCTTTTCACGGGAAGCATAGACAGGGAAGCCCAGTAGTTTGCCTATTTTTGGGGGGCAGTAGAAAGAAAGATGGTTTAATAGTGCCAATAACACAACTACCTGCCCACTGGTCAGGTAATTTGGCATAAGCTCTATGCCCACATATCCAGTATAATCCAGTGGGGGCTGTCCAGTCCCAGTGGGACTCTGGGTGGGTCCACACAGTTTGCAACTTTGGGAATTTACTAAATGTATTCCTCTCTGTGTGATTTGAACTCCACCAAGTGACTGTTTTTGTGGTACCATTATACAGTTTCTATCCCAGACAACTAAGTCATCCTATGGGGTGAGTGAATTCTTTTCCTTCTCTAGCCAATCAATCTTGTCCAATAATTGAGGCTTTTAGGACCCAGAAATTATCAGGGTGATTCTTTGAGCTGGGAATTCATCAGGAACTGGGTCTGTAGGTACTAATTCTCAGGCTTCCCATGGCTCTTGATCTCCCATTACAGTTCTCCACATATATAATATGAAATGACATTGAGAGACTGGGCTACATGCTCAGCTAATTGCAAAAACAAATTTCTTGTTTTTCCTGGAATTTCTGGTACTGGCACATTTAGTTCATCATAAAAAGTTGGAAACACTGGCTCAGGAGAGCATTTGTAAACTTCTCCTCCAACCAAGATATTTACTCGAGGATCCAGTCTGGCCCCATTGATTCCTAAGGTCACACGCTCCCCCTTTTTCCAGCAAGGATCAAGGGGATTGGTTATTACTGTCTCTAAGGGGTTACATTGTCCCTTAGTGCAGGAAGGGCCATTTTTTCCATTCTGAAGGTGGACTGGATCCTTTTCATTTTTTATCTAAGTGGCCCAAATGACACAAGACCAATATCCACATTCATTTCCACACAGTCCTAATTCATGGCAAACGTACTTATTTTCAGTCACATAGCCTTTTTCCCAACTGAAAGAGCCACATTCCCTTCCTAACTTACTGCCATTAATGATGGCACAGGCATCACATTTCAAGATTATGCATTTGGGCACCTCTTTTTCTTCTGTTCTGGCTAATACTTTACTTGGATCATTTATGAGGCCCCACCACTCTTCAGTCTTTAATTTTATTTCAAAAACTGTAGACATGGGAGGCTTAGAGGGGTCATAACACACATCCAGTCGGTCGTTTCCTGGGCTACATACCTTGTATTGAGTGTCATTATATAAACATGTTCCTTTTAATGTTCCTAGGCATTCATAGTAACTATAGAACAGAAAGATTGCTTTAACTTCTTGCCCTACCTCGGTAACCTGATGTATACACTGAGAGCAGTCTTCCATGCAGGGAAAATCAGTGGAAGCTTTTATTATACAAGTCTACGTTATAAGGAAAATGAGTCCCATGATGATTCTCCTCATGCTTCGGCCGTGCGTAGACCAGTCAGCTTCCAGGTGTGACTGGAGCGGTGCTTGTCGTCCTCCTCAGAGTCACTTTGCAGGGGTTGTCCGGGCTCAGTTTTTGCCTCCCAGGTTTCATCGGCTGCAGGTTTCACATGGCTGTGGTGGATCCAGGCTGGGATTCCTTCTACCTTTACAGCCATAGGGGTGGTCAGGATTACAGTCTGAGGTCCTTTCCACCATAGCCGCAAAGGGGCTACGTTCCAGTCCTTGATCCACACGCGATCACCTGGCGAGAAAGGGTGAACTGGGGAGAATAAACTGGGGAGAATAAGTTGATGGGACACCTCTCATTTACCCAAGTTGAGATTGTCTAATTTTTCCTAAAGCTTGTAGCTATTGCTGTAATTCAATTTGACCTATCTCTCGGGGAGTGCCTGGAAGCTCCCGTAGTATAGGATACAGTATTTCACAAGGGGAGTATCCTGTTTTCTTAGAAGGAGTGCATCTAATTTTAAACAATACCATAGGAAGGGCCTGTATCCACTTTAATCCTGTTTCCTGACATACTTTCTGTAAACTATTTTTGAAAGTCCGATTCATTCATTCCACCTTTCTGGAACTTTGAGGTCAGTAGGCGACATGTAGCTTCCCAATGATTGCTAACACCTTTGCTGTCTCCTGTACCAAGTCAGCCACAAACGCCGGCCCATTATCTGAGCTGATTCTTAAGGGCAGTCCGAACCTAGGAATAAGATCTTGGAGAAGCATACAGCTTACCCCGTAGGCCTTTTCATTTCGTGTTGGATAAGCCTCCACCCACCCAGAGAAAGTACACACAATAACCAGAAAATACTTGTTACCTCCACATTTCGGCATTTCTGTGAAATCCACCTTAAGATACTCAAAAAGAGCCAGCTCCATAAGCTTGCATGCCGGGCGGAACAGTGGGGCCTTGCCTCGCATTGTGCTGTTGGCAAGTAACACACCGTTGTGCTACTGCTTTGGCAAGGGCTGGCAAGTGTGAGACGTAGAAGTACCGGCCTAACAATTTTTCAAGTGACTCTTGTCCTAGATGAGTAGTTTCGCACATGGCCAATATGATTGTGGCTCCTAGCAACTGCGGCACAGCTACCCTCCCATCTAGCAGTCTGATCCATGCTCCTTTTATTACTTGCCCCCTTCTGCATAGAAGAAGTCTTTTTCTTCCTTAGAATAGGTACGTACCAGGTCAGGTGTTTGAGGGAGTAAGGTAGAACACGATTAGGGCCTCTTGATTTCAAGTTTCAAGGTGGGGCTGGCATTTCAGTTGACATTTATATATATTCCCATGTAAATATATGTGTGAGCATTTTTAGCACATAAATTTAATTTGCTAAGGGTGTCAGCTAGTCACTTATTCCTGACTAACTCCACCTGAGGTGTGGCCAGCTTGACATTACTGCTGAGGAGCAGGTTTCCTTGGATGAAAAAAGGAAATAGCTGCCAAAAAAAATGAATTCTGATACGAGGGCTTTCTTGCTGGGCTAGAGTTTCAAATGAAGTTGACAGTTTGTCCCTCAGTCTCCATGGGTTAAGAATTTGCCATCCAGCAGGAGGCAACAGAGGGAGCCATTGGTGACTCATGCCTGTAATTCCAGCACTTTGGGAGACCATGGCAGGGGGATCACTTGAGGCTAGGACTTCAAGACCAGCCTGGGCAACACAGTGAGACCCATTCTGTAAAATAAAAGCAAAAAATTAGCCAGATGTGGTGGTGCACACTTGTAGTCCTAGCTATTCAGGAGGCTGAGGCAGGAGGATCACTTGAGCCCAGGTGTTTGAGGCTGCAGTGAGCTATGATTGCATCACTGCACTCCAGCCTGTCTCAAAAAAAAAAAAAGAGTATAAACCAGTGGAAGCATGCTGGGTCCATAAAAATGTATAAACCATTCTTAGCTCACAAGTTTTAAAAACTAGGCTGGATTTGGCCCGTGTAGTTTGCTGACCTCTGTTCTACCTCATAGGGCTGTGACAATTTATGTAGTTTAACATATAACAAGTCCTCCCTGTATCCATCTTACAGATAAGGAAACTGAGGCTCAGAGAGGTTAATGTTTCTTCTTGTATGCATTGTTATAATTTATTCCATTTATTTATTTATTTGAGACAGGGTCTCACTCTGTTGCCCAAGTTGGAGTGCAGTAGCCTGATCATGGCTTACTACAGCCTCAACCTCCCCAGGCTCAGGTGATCCTCCTACCTCAGCCTCCTACTGGGACTACAGGTGCACACCATGATGCCCAGCTAATTTTTGTATTTTTTTTTTTTTTTTTTTTGTAGAAATGGAGTTTCACCATGATTCCCAGGGTGGTCTTGAACTCCTGGGCTCAAACAATCCACCCACCTCAGCCTCCCAAAGTGCTGGTATTACAGGCATGAGCTATCATGACTGGCCTATTCCTTTTATTTAAGATATATTTTTACTTAAGAGGTATTCTTTGCTTATATATTTTCTTTTCTTTTCTTTCTTTCTTTTCTTTTTTTTTTTTTTTTTTTGACAGAGTCTTTCTGCGTCAGCCAGGTTGTCAGAGTGCAGTGGCATGATCTTGGCTCACTGCAACCTCTGCCTCCTGGGTTCAAGCAATTCTCCTGCCTCAGTCTCCCAGGTAGCTGGGATTACAAATGTGCACCACCATGCCCAGCTAATTTGTGTATTTTTAGTAGAGATAGGGTTTCACCATGTTGACTGGGCTGGTCTTGAACTCCTGACCTCAAGGGATCCATTGGCCTCAGCCTTGATTCTTTTTTATAGAACCGCACCTGGCATTGTTTCTTTTGCATAGTTTCTATTTCTCCTCTGAGATTTCCTATCTATTCATTGGGAGCATATTTTCTTTTATATATCTGAGCATAGAGTATCTGCTTTAAAACCTTTGCTATTCCAACAACTTATTCCTGGAAGTCAATCTTCATTGATTATCTTTTCTCTTAAGTATGGGTTAAGAAAATAGTTCTGTTTCTTCATGTGTCTGATAATTTTGTTTTTATCTTAGAAACTGTGAATGATATACATTGTTGAGACTGTGTGTTCTGTTATATTTCTCTGGAGGGTGTTTAAAATTTTTTTTAATTTTATTTTTGTTTGTTTGTTATTTTAGCAGGCAGAAAACTCCGTGTCCTGAGGTGAACGGCTGAAACTTCTGTTCAGGTTGTTTAACCTTAGCTGGGCTTCTTGGAGTTAGCCTGCAGATGTATAGTTCAAGGGTCATCCAGAGATTTGGGTAGAATTTAGATGCAGAATTTTGGGCTTTCTTCTCTGGTTTTTCTTTTGAGAATTTCCTTTCTCCCTATCCAGCCCTTGTGGTCTCTGCTTCTGAGGTTATGATATGGGTAGTGTGGTCTGCTGGTCTTGAGTTGGTAAATTCTGGCTTCAGCAAGATGGAAGGCACCCTGACAGGAAGAAGCTCTCTTGGTAAGGACACCAGTGCAGGGATGGCTCCAGTGAGTAGAACAGTATATGCTTGTAGCAGATAAGACTGGAGTCAAGCTGATTAAAATTCAACCTCAAAGAACACACAAGTAATAAATACATGAAAAGATGCTTATCTTGACTAATACTCAAGGAAGTACAAATTAGAACCACATTGAAATATCTTAGCCTATCAGATTGGCAAAGATGAAAAAGACTGATAACGTTTACTGTTGGTGAGGGTTACAGGCATTCTTTCATTGTTGGTGAGAGTAAAAGTCTGTGCAACACTTTTTATGTAGGGCCACTTCTCAGCATCTATCAATATTTTAAAATGCTAACCCTGAGACCCCACAATTCCACCCCTAGCAATTTATCCTACAGTAAGACTCACTCTGTTGGTTGAAGATCCATGCCCAGAATTGTTCACTAAATTCATTTAAAATAACATATATACTTGAGCCCAGAAGTCTGAGGCTGCAGTGAGCTATGATCATGTCACTGCACTCCAACCCAGCCTGGGTGACAGAGCAAGACTCTGTGTCTAAAGAAATGAAAATTAAAATAAATAAAATAGCATATACAGCCAACAATCCAAATGTTCATTGCAGAAATTATGATTATTACTGTTTCTCTTTTAAAGACAGGGTGTCACTCTGTTTCCCAGACTAATCTTGACCTCCTGGGATCCTCAAGTGATCCTCTGGCCTCTGCTTCCTAAAGTTCTGGGATTACAGGTGTGAGGCACTGGGCCTAGACATTGCAGGGATTATTAAACGGTGGTGTCTACTACCATCAAAGGTATGAGGTAGGTTTTATGTGCTGACCTAGAAAGATGGTGCAAAAACATAGGGGAACAAGAAGGCTGCAAAGTGGCAGCACAGCAGGAGTCTTTAAGAAATAAGCATTTGTTTCAGCTTAAGAAGTGTCTGGCTGGGCGTGGTGGCTCGCACCTGTAATCCCAGCACTTAGGGAGGCTGAGGTGGGTGGATCACTTGAGGTTAGGAGTTTGAGACCAGCCTAGTCAACATGGTGAAACCCCATCTCTACTAAAAATACAAAAAAATTAGCTGGACTTGGTGTCAGGTGGCTGTAATCCCAGCTACTTGGGAGCTGAGGCAGGAGAATCATTTGAACCCGGGAGGCCAAGGTTGCAGTGAGCTGAGATCGCACCACTGCACTCCCGCCTGGGCAACAGAGTGAGAGTTGGTAAAAAAAAAAAAAAAAAAAAAAAAAAAAAGACTGGGTGCGAGGTGGCTCATGCCTGTAATCCCAGCACTTTGGGAGGCCGAGGCAGGAGGATCACGAGTTCAGGAGATCGAGACCATCCTGGCCAACATGGTGAAACCCCATCTCTACTAAAATACAAAAAATTAGCCGGTTATGGTGGCGCATTCCTGTAGTCCAGCTACTCAGGAGGCTGAGGCAGGGGAATTGCTCGAACCCAGGAGGTGGAGGTTGCAGTGAGCCAAGATCGCGCCACTGCACTCCAGCCTGGCAACAGAGCAAGACTTCATCTCAAAAAAGAAAAGAAAACAAATAAACAAAACCCCCAAGAAACAGAAGTGTCTGCATGGACTTGTGCCTAACTACTCACAGTGACTACTTCTGGGGGGAGGTGAAAGGGGACCCTGTTAAATAATTTTTCTTTTGTATTGCTTTTCTTCAACTGAGTCTGCATTACTTTTATGTTTAATACTCTCCCCACCCCTGATGCTCACAGGTTGCTTTAGCTGGTGGAGGGAGAACCTACACCTCTGGTTTTGGCAAAGTATAGAAGGGGGACAAGGGCACTGCTCTGCACCTGCACAGGTCCTTGCCTCCTGGGGTCAGTTTAATGCATCTCAGTGGTGTTTCTTGGGAAGAACACAGTGGACACTCACTTGCCAGTCAGTAGACAAATCACTGAAGTCCATGTCTGGCAGTTCTCATTGTCATGTCACAGTTCCCTGACTTACAAGATTAGTGCTGACAGACACTTCTCAGCTCTGTTCGGGAGAGCAGCTCTGTAACGCGTTTGTGGTTTCAGATGTGGGCGGCCTGTGTGAACCTGTCGTGCAAGGCTCACGTCACCAACTGCTGCAGTTATCTCCTGAATCAGGCTGAGGGTCTTTGCTGTGCACCCAGAGACAGTTGGGTGACAAATCACCTCCAGGTTGGGGATGCCTCAGACTTGTGATGGGACTGGGCAGATGCATCTGGAAAGGTGAGTCTGTGCTTTGGGCTTCCCGACCTCTCAAGTCAGCTTGAAATTCAGAAGGCAGAGAGGGACAAGTGGCCCTCCATCCCTGGGCCCAGGGAGCCACTGTGGAAGCGTGGTGTTTGAGAACACCACCCTAGCTTTACCTCCTCCAGTGTCCTGGCTTTGGGTATCTCTTAGAGATGGCAAAATTTGCAGTGCTGAACTCAAGGATTACAAACTAATTTCCAGTCCTGTAAGGGTCATGGGTTCTGCTGTGGCCAGTGTGGCCACACTCCAGCTGGATGGAGGGAAGGGCACTGAGTTTGTCAGGCAGACATAATTTCTAATTATGGAAGGAACTCTGCTTCCTCAATGATTGAACTGACCTTTGTGGGGGTGCCTTTGTTGGGTGAAAATGGGCATACTTGGGCCTCAGTTGTGAGGGCCACGGGGTGGAGCTGAGGTCTAGGCCCCCATTTTATCTTCCTTTGATTTATGCTGTTCTGGGCTCACCTTCTTTCCAGAGCTTAGCTACTCGAGGTAGATTAGTATCAAGAGTGGGTATCCTCTCAGCGTGTCTTCAAGTAGCATCCCAGAGACCCGCTCCTGGGTACCCACAACATGAATACCATCCAGAAGCAAGGGCAGCCTCTGTAGGGAGAGTGGAAAACATTTATCAAACAGTTGAGATGGGTACAGGGGATGCAACATGATCAAACAGGGTCTTGCCTTAAGGAGCCTTATGTAGGGACACCGCACAGTGATGACCTTCAACTGCAGTGGGGCAGCAAGGCTGTGGGAGGGGCATGTTGGGCAGAGCAGGCAACATGCGGGTACCTCTTCACCAAGACAGCAGGAAGAGCACGGACATCATTTTCCCATCTTGCCTCCAGACTCTCAGGGAACTGTATCAATACCCTTACTCCAGCCTTGGCCCATGGCCACTGCCCAACCCCTGGGCCCTGTCAGTTCAGGACTGTGCAGAACGAGAGTTGCTCAGGCTCAGGGATTCCATCCGGCTGGGGATGCCTACTAGGGGACTGGGGGAAGGCCTCATGAAAGACCATACCTGTGATGGGGAGGGAAGCTGGTAGAGGGTACAGTGGGAAGCAGAGCAGCAGGGGTCTCCTCCATGCCTCTCTGCTTCTCACACCCACCCTCGCCTGCTCCCCTCTGCCCTGGGTCTGTGCCCTTGTCCACCCAACAACACCTCTGCAGTGCCGAGTCCAGCCCTGACTTCTTCCTGAGCTGTGGCCCAGCGTTTCCACAGACATCTACCTCATGGATGCAGCACCGCCCCCCATCCTCTTCTCTGAAAGTGTGTGGAAAATGCCTCTTGGTGCCATCTCTCTCCCACCCTGCCTTCCCTGCACCTTCTGGATGAGGTGTCTGTTGTCTCTGTACTTGCCTCCAGCTGGCCTTTCTGACCCCATCCCTCCTGCCTCCTTCCCATCCCCATCCCCACCCCTGTCGGCACCTCCACACACTCTGTGCCCAACAGCATTGGGGATTCCCACTGTGCTGAAGGAAGTCCTCATGTGGTCCAGAGAGGGAGCTGGCCCCTGCTCCCATTTCCAGACCCATTTTCTAGCAGAGCCTCCATGTCCCCAGGCTCCAGCTGCTTCTGGGATACCAAGGTCTGCATTTCTTCCTCTTCCCCCAGCAGACAGAAGACCTTGCTGGACAAGTGTCCACTTCAATAGTAACTTCCATCCTATCCACCTCTATGGCTGCCAGCCTCCTGAATGGTCCAGAAGAACCGGGATACCCTTCCCTGTCCCCATTAAAAAAGACAAAATATGACCAGACATGTTGGCTTATGCCTGTCATCCCAGCACTTTGGGAGGCCAAAGTGGGTGGGTCACTTGAGGCCAGGAGTACGAGACTAGCCTGACCAACATGGTGAAACCCTGCCTCTACTAAAAATACAAAAATTAGCCAGGCGTGGTGACTCATGCTTGTAATCCCAGCTACTTGGGAGGCTGAAGCAGTAGGATCACTTGAACTCGGGAGGCAGAGGTTGCAGTGAGCTGAGATCATGCCACTGTGCTCCAGCCTGGGCAACAGAGCGAGATATATATATATATATATATGCATAATAGTCTCTGTGTAACAGTAAGTGTGCAGTAGCCGGTGTGAGGGCAACTTGAAGAGTGTGCTTCGAGGCACAGAGATGCTCAGGGCTGCCTGGACAGCCTCCACGATGGTGGCCTGCTGTGGGTTAAGATTCTTCCTGGTGTTAGGTGAGTGTTCAGGGCATGAGGGCCAGGAAAGGTGAAGGGCTGAGTCTGTCTAAAGACCTTCCTGTGGGTGTGGCAGACCCTGAGATCTGAGGCAGGGCTCCAGCTGCAGGACAGCCCACAGCTTCACAGTGGCCCATGGAAGCAGGGCAGCCAGGCTATAAGGCCCAGTAGGCATCTGGGCCAGACTTTGACACTGAGGCCATGGAACAGGTGGGGCTCTGAGAAGGGACCAAAGTGATCATGGGCTGAAGGCTATGTCCACAGACTCAATGCGGGATAGGCTGTGCTGGGCATTGATGTCAGCCAGGCTCCCCAGCAGGAGTGGGGGTGTCAGAGGCAGCTCTGTCCCAGGTGGCACATTGGTTTCCCCTCCTGCTCTCACAATCTTCCTGTAGACCTGGTGTTGTCTGAGCTGTGGTGAGGCCTCCCTGGTGACATCCAGGAGCAGGGAGCATGCAAGTAGGGGTATGTGCACCTGCCCTGACTGCCTGGCCCTGTGGTCGAGGATGGGTGTTATAAAACATTGTGGTGCCTTCTTTTGGGGCATGTGCTGAGGGGCACCTGTAGGAGGGTGGTGACCTTGCCCTGCTCAGCTTACCAGGTACAGCTGTGCATTTTCAGTGCAGAGGAAAAGCAGAGACCTTCCCCTCAGATGGCCATACTCCCTTGTCACTGTACCCAACTCTCCAGTCCTACTTTGAAGCTCTCAGGTGTCACATGTGGATCCTGCCCTACCATCCCCCTTCCTTGTCTAGAAACGAGGCCTGCTGAGCTTGGAGCCACCCCACTCCCTGCTCTCAAGCCATCTGCTCCTGAGTTAGCTTGTGGCTGGCCTGGACTGATTCTACACAGATGTGGGTGTTTCTCCCCTGCTGGGGCAGCGGTCGTCCATCCTGGGGCCTGGGTCAGCTCTCAGCTGTGGCTGTTGTGCCTGGGCTTCCCCACACCCTGGTGGTCAATTCCAACCCTGCCTTCACATATCCCAAGAGCAGGCTGACTGTCTTCCCCATTCCCACCTTTCCAGTAACTGCTGCAAGAAGGGACAGACACTGCTGCAGAGAACTTGCCACAGTGTTTCATGCTGCGGCTGGTGGTGCCAGGCTGCATGCTCCATTCTAGGGAAGGGTGAGGCTTCCTGATCATCAGTCTCAACAGGGGACTGTCCTATGAGTACCTGTAGTGGGGCAGGGTGGGGTTAGAGTAGTGCCTGCTGCCCGTTGAGGGTGTGCGGGTTCCTTAAGGGCATGCATGCTGTAGTCTGCGTGCATGTCTGGTTTTTTCCTCCTCCTTATCAGTAATCAGTCTTGTATAACCAGGCTGGCCCTGCTTCCTGCCTAGGGGCTATCTGTGTACCATCTGGAGCTGCAAATGGGGTGATAGGGCATCAGTGGCCTTTCCACACCCAAGCACTTCCTGACACCCAGCCCCTCATCTCTGGCCAACCTCTGGCTCCCCCAGGGATCCTGGGACTCAGGCCTCACACTCCAGCATTGGGGGACTTTGCCCTTCTGGTGGTGCTCTCCTTTGCAGGTACCTTGGAACAGGGGTGCGACAGAGAGTTCAGGAAGTTGCATGGATACTCTGCTGCCACCCTCGTCCACCTTTCTGGGGCAGAACACTTGGATGGGTCTTTAAGAAGACAAAAGGGAGAGAGAATGCAGAGGCCGGGTGTGATGGCTCATGCCTGTAATCCCAACACTTTGGGAGGCCTAGGCAGGTGAATCCCTTGAAGTCAGGAGTTCAAGACTAACCTGGCCAACATAGTGAAACCCCATCTCTACTAAAAATACAAAAAAAAAAAAAAAAATTAGCTGGACATGGCGGCGGATGCCTGTAATCCCAGCTACTTGGGAGGCTGAGGCAGGAGAATCCCTTGAGCCCAGGAGGCAGAGGTTGCAGTGAGCCAAGATTGCACCACTGCACTCCTGCCTGGGCAATAGAGGAAGACTCCGTCTCAAAAAAAAAAAAAAAATTGCATGGAGTTTGTCTGTGTGACCCTGGGCAAGTCATTTCCACTCCTTGGGACTCAGTTCCGTGCCTGTGAACCGGGACAGTGCTTCTCCCTCGTGGAGCTGTTGTGAGAATTAAAGTAGAAAATGCACTTGTGGTGGTTGTTGGTAGTGATCAGTTCCCCCAACCCTGACTCCCCTGCAGGACTCCTCTCTGGGATGGGCATTCTTGGCAAATGTGGAGACCAAGCTGAGTCAGAGTCCAGGATCTAAGTTTGAGGGTGCTCCTTATACCCTGCAGCCATGAGTCTTTGGCTGGGTCAAATGTCCTTTCTGAGCTACAGTTCCTTATCAGTAAAGCCTGGGCAGTGGTGCCAGGACGCTGGACACAGTGTGAGTGCAGGTGGGGACCCACTGACCACTCTGCTGGGGAGCAATTCATGGGGAGCACCCCTCTAGGGAGGGATGATTTGCACAGGCCCTCAGCCCAGTCCCTTGCAGGCTGGACCTTGGAGAGTGAAGCCCTGAGGCGAGACATGGGCACCTGGCTCCTGGCCTGCACCTGCATCTGCACCTGTGTCTGCTTGGGATTCTGTGTCACAGAGGAAGGACGAGGTGAGGGCTGGGTACTAGTGTTTGTATGAGGTAGGGGGAGAACTGGGGCATGTTTGGGGGACTGGGTTGTCCAATGTCAAGTCCCTAGGGAAAGATTTGGCTCAAACTGTGCTGGGGCATGTCCTCTAGGGGTCAGCCTGGACCTCAGTCTCTAGTCTCCCTACCTTTACCTCCCTACCTTCAGTCCCTGGACCGACCCTAGTCTCCCTTCCTTCACCTTCTTGATGCTTCTCCGTGTCTGACTTGCCCGTGTACCAGGAGTCAGCACCCATCATTTCCCAGGCCTCCCAGTGCTTCCCTGGACAGATTCTGGGATCATTCACTGGTGACTGCCCTGCTAGGGTGTCAGCTGTCAGATCCCCCCCAGCCCCCTAGCTCAACTGTGCCCTGAAGCACTTGCTGTGGGCTCCCAATGATCACTGTCTCCAGGGCCAAAGGCTGGAAACTTCACCTGCCTCACCAACAACATTCTCAGGATCGATTGCCGCTGGTCTGCCCCAGAGCTGGGCCAGGGCTCCAGCCCCTGGCTCCTCTTCACCAGGTGAGGGTGGAGGGCCATGCTAGGGGAGCGGTGAGGGGCCTGAAGGGGCTTAGGGTCCCACGTTGAAGTTGGGCTGGCACATGGAGGAAAGACATAGCTTTCCACGGGAAAGGAGGGAGACTAGGCTTGCCAGAATGGAGGCAGCTGCTCCCAGGACGAGTTCTAAACATGCTGCCTGAGCCCTTCCCTCCTCCCGTGCTCTGGACAGGGATGAGGGTGAGGTCCCCAGGATTGAACACATGCCCTTTCCAGCAACCAGGCTCCCGGCGGCACACATAAGTGCATCTTGCAGGGCAGTGAGTGCACCGTAGTGCTGCCACCTGAGGCAGTGCTCGTGCCATCCGACAATTTCACCATCACTTTCCACCACTGCGTGTCTGGCAGGGAGCAGGTCAGCCTGGTGGACCCGGAGTACCTGCCCCGGAGACATGGTGAGCAGTGGCTATAGGTCTGGGGCGGGGCCCCTTGGCAAGAACATCCTGGCTGCTTGGGCGTTGGGAGCAGGGCCCTGCAGCCTGTGACCCCTGTGGCCCAGTGAGTGGGCAAGATTTGGAAACCACCTAGTCTAGCTGCAGAGGCCAGAGGAAGTCATTGCTGTCCTGTCCCGCCTGGGGCTTTTCTTGACCAGTCTCCCAGTGAGGTGCCTGGTCTGAGAGGGCCTTGACCATGCCCCTTGGGAATCTTTCAGGCCCCAGTCTTGTGTATTCCGACTGATACATCCAGACCCATGGGGCTTCGGCCTCACGTGGATTCACTCTGTTCCAGTTAAGCTGGACCCGCCCTCTGACTTGCAGAGCAACATCAGCTCTGGCCACTGCATCCTGACCTGGAGCATCAGTCCTGCCTTGGAGCCAATGACCACACTTCTCAGCTATGAGTTGGCCTTCAAGAAGCAGGAAGAGGCCTGGGAGGTAACACTTTGGCTGGCTTTCCCTGGGGGCCTCTCTCCTAGGAACAGCAGTCCAAGGCAGACCCCCCACTCTACATAGGGAGATGTCAACTTGTAGTGATGAGGAGGGGAGGAACTAGAGCGGTGTGTGTGTGCACACACATGCTGGCATGCACATGTGCATGCTTTGTGTGTGTGTATGGGAGTAGGGTGAGTGTGCCTGTGTCTCTGTGACTATGTGCACATAAGTGTGAGTGTGCATGTATGTGTTTATGTGTGCACACATGTAAGTGTGCACACTCACATGTTTGTGTGCCCATGTTTATGTGTTTGTATGTAAGTGTACATATGAGTGTGCCTGTGCCTTGTGTTTTTATCTGTGAGTGTGCACATGGGAATGCCTATGTGTATGAGTGTGTATGTGAGTGTGGTGAGTTGCTTCTGTGCACACGCTTGTGTATATGAGTGTGCATGCAAGTGTGAGGAGTGTGAAAGTGTGCCTGTAGACATGTTTGCCTGTGTGTGCATATGTGTATTGGTGGGCAAACGCAGCCCCACCTTCAGCACCTGCTAACTGCCCCCACCCCCACAGCGGGCCCAGCACAGAGATCACATTGTCGGGGTGACCTGGCTCGTACTTGAAGCCTTTGAGCTGGACCCTGGCTTTATCCTTGAGGCCAGGCTGCGTGTCCAGATGGCCACACTGGAGGATGACGTGGCAGAGGAGGAGCATTATACAGGCCAGTGGAGTGAGTGGAGCCAGCCTGTGTGCTTCCAGACTCCCCAGAGACAAGGTGGGCGCTGCTGTGGCTGCTGCACTTCCAGAGTCTGGGCTGGGCGTCTTCTTCCCTGTTCACCTCACTCCCCGCACCCTTTCACACTCCTGGAAACCCCTCCCTAAGGCAGCCATACCCCAGTTGATCCCCTTCTTCTGAAGGTCTGAGGTCTATACGGCGGAAACAAACACCTGCCAACTCTGGGGCTTCCTGGGAACCTATAGTTAGTGGCTCCTGTTAGGAGTGAGGGTGGTAGGGCTGCACACCAGGGCTGGTGCTCCTGCCTGGAGGCTGGACATGACCTCAGTGTCGTTAGTGAGGGCAGGGCTGACCCTTGCACACTTCAGTGCTGAGACGACCCACCGTGTGGCAGATGGGAAGAGTGAGGCCCCGGAGCATGATTCATACAAGGTCCTTCAGCAGGTGACACAAACCTCCAAGGCCCATCACAAACCTTCCACTTTAGCCCAGGGCACTAAAGGGCGCACTGTTGCCATATAGGTTTGTGGGGAGCCTCCTGGCACTGAGGCTGCTCACAGCCCTGGGCCCTTCCTGCCCACAGGCCCTCTGATCCCACCCTGGGGGCAGCCAGACAACACCCTTGTCGCTGTGTCCGTCTTCCTCCTGCTGATTGGCCTGACTTACCTCCTGTTCAAGCTTTCACCCAGGTAGGTAGCTGATGTGTGTGTCGGTGTGTGTGTGTGTTTGTGTGTACATGTGTGAGTGTGTGTGTGCAGATGTGTCACTGTGTGCATGTGTGAGTGTGTGGTTGGTGGGGAGTCAAGGGCCACCCTTGTCTGGTTCCTCCCCTCCCCTCTCCACTGTTTGGTCCTGGATGGGGTGGTCTTTTCAAGTCTCCACCCTGGGCCAGAAGAGGGTTCACAAGTTGCCAGGGGAGAGAAGGGAAGGGGGATCTGTGGCAGAGGCCGAAGACAAGGGCAGTGTGGTCCCGACCAGACCCAGAGTCACCGAGATCAAGAGCCCGGATCCTAGTTTTCTGCCTCTGGAGGAGCTTGGTTTGTTCATCTGTTCACACAGTCTACGAAAGGACAGTTGGGTCATCTGGTGTGCTCAGGACCCTGTTCTCACCCTGGCAGATGCCTTAGAGAACAAGATGGACAAGGACTCTCTTAAAATAAACCGTCATGCCTCATGCACCGCATGTCAGGTTACAAGAAGGGGTGCAGGGGCCATGTCAGGCAGCGGATGTGAGGAAGAGGGTGTGTGGAGTGGGTGTTGGGTGGGGCTAAGCGGGAGGGTGCTTGGCTTCTCCTTGGAGCAAAGGAAAGTGTGAAACTGTGTGATACGACCTAGTTTATGTTTTGAGGAATAGATTGCTGGGACAAGGGGACACAGGGGACCTGCTGGAGGCCAATGGGGGCCAGTGGGGTGCCCACAGGGAGATGATTCGGCATGAGCCAGTGAAAGAAGCGGAGACAGAGCAAATCTGAAGGAATTGCGGGGTTTTAGGAGGAGAAACAGAGGGGACATGTGGGTGGATGAGATACGAGTGGTGACCCCTGAGGTGGGGAAATGGGGGACACCCTTGTGGGGAGGTTGGGGAGGTCTATTTGCACCTGTTGGGTTGGAGCCCCAGGTGACATCCTTGTGGGAGGGTCAGTAGATCCTTGGCAGCAAGTCTGGTGCTCAGGGAGACACTGGGTGGAGTGGGAACCACAGACCTTCTGCTGAAGGCAAAGACGGGGTTCCTGGGTCGCCACAGGCCTCTGACTGGCCTCTCTTCGCCTCAGGGTGAAGAGAATCTTCTACCAGAACGTGCCCTCTCCAGCGGCGTTCTTCCGGCCCCTCTACAGTGTGCACAATGGGAACTTCCAGGTGTGTGCAGAGACCACGGCTGGGCGTGGGGGGCAGGGGTTGCCCAGAGCTCTGGCCTGCCCGGGATGTTGGCTTTCATGAGGGTTGGCGGCCAGTATGGGAGGCTTGTCAGTGCTTGGAGCCTTTTCTGTATATTCAGTGAATTTCAGTTTATACGCGTGTCTCAAATGGGGAAAAACTAGCTTTATTATACGCGTGTCTCAAATGGGGAAAAACTAGCTTTATTTTCCATTGCTGATTTCTTTTTGTTCTCATATCTCCAGTTCCATTGTCGATGGAAAAAATGCAAATTTCTCATGACTTATCTCTGTCCCCTCTGGTTTGCGGCTGTCTGCACCCACCATGTGCCTCACCCCCTCCTCCTGCGAACGTGTCTGTCCTGTGGCCGTGGGGAAGGGTCTGTGGTGTGTGGCTGCCCTCGGGGCTCTCACTGCCTCTGGGTTCCTGCTCTGCCTGGTCCTTTGGTCCCCCTGGATCGCATGCTGGAACCACAGCTGAGGAGTGGGCTCTGCACTTCCCCCTCTGTGGCCCTGTTGGGCTCCCACAGCCCAGGGACCAGGGAGCAACTTGGGGGTTGCATCAGGCCCTCCCCTCCCTGCTGGGCTGGCGGTTCATGCCGCCTGAGTGGGAGGAGGAGGAAACGGAGGGCTCCAGTGAGTGGTCTCTAGCTTTTCCCCTGAGACTCCTCACTTTGGACAAAGGACAAGAAGCAGTGAGGGCCCCTCCCTGGGGTCTGGGCCAAGCTGACCTCTCTTCTCCAGGATCTTCCCTCCCTGTGCCCTAGGGTCTCCCTGGGCCCTGTGTGGCAAGGATGCCCCCTCCACACCACGGCTCCAGCTTACTATGCAGAAAAATCCTTTTCTCTCTCAATGAGGAGCCTAGTTTTCAATATTTTTGTCCAAATATTCAATTTGAACCATAAACCAGACACCTGGATCTTAGCAGAGTCTTCCCCGTTCCCCAAGGTGGTAGGTGTGACTGTCAAGAGCCTGGGCAGCCGAGGACAAGGCTGAGAAGGGCACAGATTGTGATTGTCCCCGGGACTGTCATCCTGTTGCAGGCACCAACTCTTCCCTAGAGAACAAGGACACCTGCTAGGGGTTATTTAGACCCTCTGGTGGGGATCTGGTGCCATAGGTTGGTCTTCAGGGAGCAGTGCAGTGATGGAGGGTGTGGTGTGTGCGGTGAATGGGATGGAGGCTCCTGGTCACACCAAGGGAATAGCTTCTTTTTGGAGGCGGGGACCTCCTGTGGCCCCACAGAAGGATCCAGGTCTGCTGGCTGTAGCCTAGTGCTTTGAAAGTCACCGGTCTTGACAGCGACTCGTGTGTGTGTGTGTGTGTGTGTGTGCGCGCGCATGTCAGGTGGGAGTGCCCAGTCTCTGTAGCTGCTGAAAGGCCCTGAGGCACATGCTGTCAGGAGTTGGCTCTGTCCTGGGCAGATGTCACCATCTGTACCTTGGTTCAAGCTGCTGTGAACACCAGGCCCTGTGCTGGGGGAGCGATGAGGGGCCTGAAGGGACTCAGGGTCCCACGTTGAGGTTGGGCTGGCACATGGAGGAAAGACAGAATGTCCAAGACACAGGTGATGCTTGGCCTCTGGGTGTACTTTGGGCTGCTATGGGGAATGGCACCTCTCAGCCCTCCCAGGGAAACCTCAGGAGGGCTTTCTGGAGGAGGAGGGAGACTAGGCTTGCCAGAAAGGAGGCAGCTGCTCCCCGGATGAGTTCTGAACATGCTGCCTGAGCCCTTCCCTCCTCCCTCACTCTGTTCCAGAGTTGGATGGGGGCCCACAGGGCCGGTGTGCTGCTGAGCCAGGACTGTGCTGGCGCCCCACGAGGAGCCTCGGACCCCTGCATCCAGGAGGCCATTGCACTGCTCACCTGTGGCCCAGTGCATCCTTGGAAATCTGTGGCCCTGAAGGAGGAAGAGGAGGGCACTGGGACCAGGCTGCCAGGGAACCTGAGCTCAGAGAATGTGCTGCCAGCAGGGTGTACGGAGTGGAGGGCACAGACACTTGCCTATCTGCCACAGGAGGACTGGGCCCCCACGTCCCCCACCGGGTCAGCTCCCCTAGACTCAGAGGGCAGCAGCAGCAGCAGCAGTGACTACTGTACTTTAGGCTGCTATGGGGGATGGCACCTCTCAGCCCTCCCAGGGAACACGCAGAGCCCTGGGCCCATCCCAGCCCTGGCTTGTGGTCTTTCCTGTGACCCTCAGGGCCTTGAGACCCAGCAAGGAGTTGCCTGGGTGCTGGCTGGCCACTGCCAGAGGCCTGGGCTGCATGAGGACCTCCAGGGCATGGTTTTCCCTTCCGTCCTCAGCAAGGCTCGGTCCTGGACATTCTAGGTCCCTGACTTGCCAGGTGCATCATGTCCATTTTGGGAAAATGGACTGAGGTCTCTGGAGCCCTTGTCTGGGACTGAACCTCCTGAGAAGGGGCCCCTAGAAATGGTCAGAGGTCCTGTCTGGATGGAGGCTGTAGGCTCCCCTTCAACCCCTCTGCTCAGTGCTTGTGGGGAGGAGCCTCTATCCTCAGCATCCTGGTCACAGGTTCCTCCTTCCACTGTCCCTTTTCTTTATCCCTGGCCTCTCTGAGAAGAGGGGTGTGGTCTCTCAGCTGTTCTGCTCTCATACCCTTAAAGGGCCAGCCTGGGCCCAGTGGACGCAGGTAAGGCACCATGACCACCTGGTGTGACCTCTCTGTGTCTTCCTGAGGCACCTTTCTAGAGATTAAAATGAGCTTGATGGCTATTCCAAATGTTGATGGCTGGGAGGAGGGGCCAGAGGAGAGGTGAGGGGTGGGGTTTGTCCAGCCCTGGGCTTTCTGGGCTCTAGAGACAGCACAGTGGAGGCTCAATGACAGTTCTGGGGACAGCAGGGCAGAGGTTCAGGGGCAGTTTTGGGACAGCAGGGTGGAGGCTCAGGGACAGTTCCTGGGAGGCCAGCACCCTCGTTCCTCCTTGTACTCATCCTCCCACTTGCTCCAGGAAAGTGAGAGCTGAGGCTGGAGCTCCCAGACAGTCAGGGCTGGAAGTGACCATCCAGCAGTGATGGTGGTCTGTGAAGGGTCCTGCTTCTGTCCTCAGCCTCTCAGGGGGTGGGTTTGGTGAGGAGCTGTGGTCTGGAGAGAGTGGCAGTTGCAGCAGAACATGCCTGCATTTGTTTCCTAGGGCTGCCGTAACAAAGTGCCACAAAATGGGTATCTTAGAACCACAGAGATTTGTTATCTCACAGTTCCAAAGTCCAGAAGTTGGAAACAAAGATGTTGGCAGTATTCCCGACCACATGTTCTTAGGCTCCCATGAAACAGAAGTTGATACGAGGCCAAGCAAGTTTCCCAGACAAGGCTTTATTGAGTCTTATGGCCCAAAAGGTTGGGCAGAAGAGAGACAGTGCAGGAGGAAGAGTTCTTGGCTGGCTCCCCAAGGGGAATGCATTGTGGTGTCTTAAGGAGGGTGACATGCATAATTTATGAGCTAAGTGAGTGTCATTACATGTATGGGGTGGAGTGAAGGGTGCTCAGATGCATGCTAACACATACGTTGCGTGATCAGAAAATGGCAGATAAGCCCCTCCCTGGGTGAGGACTTTAGTATTATCATAAGGCCAGGGTAATTCTCCTGGCCTTGTGCACAAGCAGGTGATAGAGTCAACTCCCCTGAGTAAGACTTATGGCATGATGCTACTTATCTTATTTTTTTCAGACAGTTGGCAAGGTCTGGTTAGCGAGTATGGTGCTGCAAGGTCTAGTGGTCAGCAGGCATGTATGGAACAACACGTTAGTGGGGGTGGGCCAAGTCCCATTTCTACTCTGTCTCAGCAGGGCCATGCTCCCTCTGAAAGCACTAGGGAAGGATTAGTTTCAGGCCTTTCTTCAGCTTCTGTTAGTTTCTTGGCTTGTGACACCAAAGCTGTAATCTTTTTTTTGTTTTGTTTTTGAGACAGAATTTTTTTGTTGTCACCCAGGCTGGAGTGCAATGGCACAATCTCGGCTCACTGCAACCTCCACCTCCCAGGTTCAAGCGATTCTCCTGCCTCAGCCTCTGGAGTGGGATTACAGGCACCTGCTACCATGCCTGGCTAGTTTTTGTATTTTTAGTGGAGACAGCGTTTCTCTATGTTGGCCAGGCAGTTCTCAAACTCCTGATATCAAGTGACCCGCCTGCCTCTGCCTCCCAAAGTGTTGGGATTACAGACATGAGCCGCCAAGCCTAGCCAAAGCTCCAGTCTTTACAGGGCTTTTTCCCTGTGTGCATTTCTGTGTCCAAATTTCCCCTTTTAAAAATCACAATAATAGTGGATTAAGGCTGGCCCTGATGATTTAATCTTAACTTGATCATCTGCAAAGACGCTATTTCCATATGAGGTCACATTCACAGGTACTGGGGTTAGGACTTCAACCTAGAGGGCCTGACTGCTGGCCCCACACACCATGGCCCCTCCCCAGCATGCCCCATCCCCTTCCTGGGTGCCCCAGGCAGATCACAGGAGGGCCTGACTGCCGGGCTTTGGGCTGGCATTGGGATCATCTGCCTAGTTAGGGCTGTGACCAGACTGAGCTAGGAGGGGGACCTGACTCCTGAGGCAGGGCTTGAACTCTAGACCAGATTTCAGACTAGTTGAAACAGGCAAAAGTACCCCTCCATAAGACACACCCACTGGTGCCAAGTGAGTTTGTGGTTCTCATGGCAACACCTGGAAATTACTGCCCCTTTCCACGACAATGACCTGAAAGTTACCACCCCTTTTCTAGAAATTTCTAAATAACCTGCTCCTTAATTTGCATATAATTACAAGTGAGTATAAATATGTGTGCAGAACTGCCTCTGAGCTGCTACTCTGGGCTCACTGCCTATGGGGTATCCCCTGCTGCATAAGGAATAGTACCTCTGCTGCTGCTGTGCACGGCCGCTTCAATAAAAGTTGCTGTCTAATACCACCAACTCGCCCTTGAATTATTTCCTGGGTGAAGCCAAGAGCCCTCCTGTGCTAAACCCCAATTTCTGGGCTCATCTTCCCTGCATCAAGAGGGTTTTGGGGCTGGGAGCGCTGAAGTTTTGAAGGCAGGATGAAATGGAAGCTGTTCTCTCACTGGGCCCTGAGCCACAGGGAGCAACTGTCCTGGTGGCTTTCATGCTCCCTGCAACCTGAGCAGAAAGAAGTACCTGCTACCTGACACCCCCAAAGGCAAAAGCCCTTTCTGGCTCAGATAGGCAGCCCTCCCACCCTGCATGCCTGCAGAACTTCTAGGGTTTTGTGGGGAGCCTCAGCAGAGCTGGATCCTGGTCTGTGGGGGCGAGGCAGGTCCCAGAATATATCTTTAGTATCCAGAGAGTGGGAGGGGTGTGGACGGAAGTGAGGTACAGGCATCCTCAGCTGTAACCAAGTATAAAAATACTAGTGTGAATCCACTTCCTGGAGCTGGGCTCTGGGGATCCCCGGGCTAGTGCATTTATAACAGGGGTTGTATGGCTCATGAGGCTCCATATGTGACCTGGGCTACCTCATGATCACACAAACGAACCCACAGTTGGGATGCCTCTCCTGTGTGGCATGGACACGTCTTCATTCAACTCACAAACTTTCCCTGAGTGGTTCCTGGAGAGCTGATTTTGGGCTGGAACCTGAGTTATCTACGAAAAATACAAAAGTAATTAACTGGGCATGGTGGTACTTGCCTGTAGTCCTAGGTATTTGGGAGGCTGACGCAGAAAGACTGATTAAGCCTGGGAGGCAGAAGTTGCAGTAAGCCAAGATTGTATCACTGCACTCCAGCCTGGGTGACAGAGTGAGACCCTGTCTCAAAAAAAAAAAAAAAAGAAATTTAAAAAAGAGAGATGCGACAACCCTTGAAGACCATGTGATGAGGTGTGGATTACAGCAGGGCAAGGTTCAAAAGACCATGTGAGCTCTGAGGAGGCGTCGCTGATCACTGGGCATCTGTGAAGTCCTCAGAGAGAAGGTGACCTGGACCTGAAATGATGACACTGTGGGCTTAGGAGCTGGTGGACAGTGTGGTTGGAGCACAGGTGCAGAATGTGGATGGCCAGGCCCAGGCAGCACTGGACTGTGGAGAAACTCGAATGCCAGGCCAATCCCTGCTGAGGGAACACTGGGGACTGGGTTTTCCTCTTTTTATTTTATTTATTTTTATTTATTTATTTTTTTGAGATGGAGTCTTGGTCTGTCACCCAGGCTGGAGTGCAGTGACTCGATCTCGGCTCACTGCAACCTCTGCCTCCCGGGTTCAAGCAATTCTTCTGCCTCAGCCTCCCGTGTAGTTGGAATTACAGGCACATGCCACTGTGCCCGGCTAATTTTTGTATATTTTTAGTAGAGATGGGGTTTCACCATGTTGGCCAGGCTGGTCTCGAACTCCTGACCTTGTGATTCACCCGCCTCGGCTTCCCAAAGTGCTGGGATTACAGGCATGAGCCACCTCACCTGGCCTCCTCTTTTTATTGAGGCAAAAAAATCACATAATATAAAAATAACAGATGTACAATTCAGTGACATTTAGTGCATGCACAATATTGTGCAACCATCACCTCTTAGTTCCAAAATATTTTCATTATCTCAAAAGGAAGTCCCACCTGTTAAGCAACTATGGCCTAATCTGCCCTCCCTCTGACCACCACTAACCTGCTTTCTATCTCTATGGATACCTACGAATGGAATCGTATAATATGTGACCTTTTGTGTACAGCTTCTACCAGGTTGTAGCAAGTGCCAGCACCACAATCCTTTTTATGGCTGTTATTATTCATATTATTGTATAGATATACCACATTTTGTTTGTTGATTCATCTCTTGATGGACATTTGGGTTTCAATTTGTTTTGTTATCGTGAATACTGCTGCTATGAGGACTTATGTACATGGCTTTGTTTGAATACCTGTTTGCAATTATTTTGTGATGTATCTAGAAATAGAATTGCTGGGTCCTATGGTAATTTTTTGTGTAGCCTTTTGCAGAACCTCCAAACTTTTCCATAGTGGCTGTGTCATTTTACATTTCCATCAGTGATGTTCACAGTTCTTCACTTCTTTGCCAACACTTGTTATTTTCTGTTTGTTTGTTTGTTTGTTTTGTATTTTGAGACAGAGTCTCACTGTGTCACCCAGGCTGGAGTGCGGTGGCACAATCACAGCTTGTTGCAACCTCCTCCTCCCAGGCTCAAGCAATTCTCCTGCATCAGCCTCTCATGTAGCTGCGATTACAGGCGCTTGCCACCAAGCCTGGCTAAGTTTTGTATTTTTAGTAGAGATGGGGTTTTACCATGTTGGCCAGGCTGGTCTCAAACTCCTGGCCTCAAGTGATCTGCCCGTCTTGCCCTCCCAAAGTGCTGGGATGACAAGTGTGAGCCACTGTGCCTGGCCTTGTTGTTGTGGTTGTTTTTGGTAATGGTTATTCTAATGGGTGTCAAGTGGTATTTTATTGTAATTTCCGTTTGCCTTTCCCTGATGACTAATGATGTTGAGCACCTTTTCATGTACTATTTGTGTATCTTCTTTGGAGAAAAGTCTTTTCAACTCTTCTTCCCATTATAAAATTGTGGATTTTGTCCTTTTGTAGTTGGGTTCTTTATATGTTCTGGATAGTATACCTTTATCAGATATGACTTGCAATGTTTTTCTCCTATACAGTCGGTTTTCTTTTAGCTCTCTTGGTAATGTCCTTTGAAGTACATAAGTTTTAAATTCTGATGAATTCCAGCATATCTATTTTTTCTCTTGTTTCCTGTGCTTTTGGTGTCACACCCAAGAAATCATTGCTAAATCCAATGCCAATAAACACATGAAAACATGCTCAACATCACTTGCCATTAGACAAGTGAAAATTAAAACCACAATGAGATACCATTTCACAGCCATTGGAGTGACTATCTTTTATAAAAATGGAAACTAACTAGTGTTAGTGAGTATATGGAGAAATTAGAACCCTTGTGCATTGCTGGTGAGAATGTGAGATGATAGAGGTAACGGCTGCACAACATTGTGAGCATACATAGTGCCACTGAGCTACACACTTAAAAAATGTTTAAAATGGGCCGGGCGCGGTGGCTCAAGCCTGTAATCCCAGCACTCTGGGAGGCCGAGACGGGTGGATCACGAGGTCAGGAGATCGAGACCATCCTGGCTAACACGGTGAAACCCCGTCTCTACTTAAAAATACAAAAAACTAGCCAGGCGAGGTGGCAGGCGCCTGTAGTCCCAGCTACTTGGGAGGCTGAGGCAGGAGAATGGCGTGAACCCAGGAGGCGGAGCTTGCAGTGAGCTGAGATCCGGCCACTGCACTCCAGCCTGGGGCGACAGAGAGACTCCGTCTCAAAAAAAAAAAAAATGTTTAAAATGGTAAATATTATGTTATGTGTCTTTCCCCACAACAACAAATGCTTAAAATGGTAAATTATACCACACACAGCACAATCTTCTTCAGAACTGATCCTGAAATAGTTCCATGTGTGATGAAAGGAGACCCTTATCTCCTACAGTGAGAAGTAGCCTTTTTGTTCACACTGCTGCTGTACATCCCAGGCTCTTCCACACTCACCAAGCACAATCTCACCAACCCGAGTCCACTCCCACTTGGCCCATTGTGGCTCCTTCCATCATCCTATTCCCCTATTTAACTCACCCCATGCCCTACAAACCATTGTCAATCACAGATCTGTTTACCATGTCTGTAGTCTTTCCTTTGGGATCACACAGTATGTGTGATTCATCCATGTTTTTGCATGGCTTCATAGGTCACCCCTTTCTCTTACTGAATAGCATTCCATTTAATGGACGTACCCAGCTTGGTTATTCATTCACTTATTGAAGGTCATCCTGACTCCTTAAAGTATTTGGCCATGATGAAGAGATCACTTGTACATAATTGCATGTTTTTCTTCATTTGGACCTAATTTTTCAAAGCAGTTATCTAAATATCTAGGAGTGCAATTGCTGGCTTCTATGGTGAGAGCATGTTTATCTTTGAGAAAAATTGCCATATTGTTATCTGAAGTTGCTGTACCGTTATACATTCCACTATCATTAAATGAAAGTTTCTGTTGCAATTTTTCTTGCATTAAAAAAAGATTTTAGCCATTTTAGCAGATGTTTAGTGGTTTTCATTATTACATTAAGTTGCCTTTCCCTCATAGCAAGTGCTATTGAGCATTATTTTGGATGCTTGTTTGCCGTCTGTGTTTTTTTGTTTTTTGTTTTTTTTTCGAAGTCTTCCTCTGTTGCCCAGGCTGGAGTGCAGTGGCATGATCTCAGCTCACTACAACCTCTTCCTCCCAGGTTCAAGTGATTCTCCTGCCTCTGCCTCCTGAGTAGCTGGGTTTATAGGCACGTGCAAATTTTTGTATTTTTAGTAGAGATTGGGTTTTGCCATGCTGGCCAGGCTGGCCTTGAACTCCTGGTCTCAAGTGATCACCTGCCTCCATTTCCTAAAGTGCTGGGATTAGAGGCATGAGCCACCACATTTTGGGCATATCATCTATATATCTTTTTTTGATGAGGTCTCTTTATCTTTTAATTGGGTTTTTTTTTTTCTTCTTGTTGAGTATTAGAATTTCCTTGTATATTTTGCACACAAGTATTTTTTCATGCTTGTTTTGTAAATATTTTCTCTCAATCTGTGACTTTTTTTGATTCTCTTAACAGGATATTTCACAGAGTAGTCATTTTAAATTTTAATGAAGTCCGCATTATCATTTTTTTCTTTTACGGACTGGGCATATCATCTATATATCTTTTTTTGATGAGGTCTCTTTATCTTTTAATTGGGTTTTTTTTTCTTCTTGTTGAGTATTAGAATTTCCTTGTATATTTTGCACACAAGTATTTTTTCATGCTTGTTTTGTAAATATTTTCTCTCAATCTGTGACTTTTTTTGATTCTCTTAACAGGATATTTCACAGAGTAGTCATTTTAAATTTTAATGAAGTCCGCATTATCATTTTTTTCTTTTACGGACTGGCTTTTGGTATTGTATCTAAGAACTCATTACCAACCCAAAGTCATGTGGATTTTCTTCTATAACTTTTACAATTTTACATTTGATCATTTAAGGCTACAGACTATCTTGAGTGATTTTTTGGGGGGTTAACTATGAAGTTTTTGTCTACATTCCGTGTTTTCCCTATGGTTTCCGATTGTCTATTGCCATTTGTGGAATAGACTTTTCTTTCCCCAGTGAATTTCTTTGGCCCCTTTGACAAAATCAGTTGACTGTATTTACTTGGGTTTTTTTGAGTTCTGTATTGTGTTCTGTTGATCTGTTTGTCCATTCCTTCACCAATATCACTCTCTTCATTCCTTTAGCTTTGTGGTAAAGCTAACAATAATGAGTGTACTGCTCCTAAACAAGTAGTATCTGCATTTATTTATATATTTTTATTCTTCTCAACTGTGTTCTAAGGTTTTCTGAATGCATATTTGTATGTATTTTGTTAGATTTATACCTAATAAATTCAATTTTGAGGGTGCTACTGTAAATGATTTTTTTTTAATTTCCAGTTCAAATTATTCCTATACATTATTGCTGATAGAAAGAAAATCAGGTAGTGTGTGGTGGCTCTTGCCTGTAATCCTAGCACTTTGAGAGGCCTAGTCGGGAGGATCATTTGAGCTTGGGAGTTCTAGACCAGCCTGGACAACGTAGTTAGACCTACCCCGCCCATAAAAATTTTTTTTTTTAATTTAAAAAATAAATAAATAAAGGGAAATCAGGTGGTGCCGGGTGCAGTTGTTCACACCTGTAATCCCAGTGTGTTGGAAGGCTGAGGCTGGAGAATCTCTTGAACCCGGGACTTGGAGGCTGAACTCAGGAGCTGTGATTGCGCCACTGCACTTCAGCATGGGCGAGAGAGCCAGACCCTGCCTCTTAAAAACAAAAGAGAGAAAATCAATTGAGTTTTGTCTACCAGCCATCTTTTTTTATGAGATGGAGTTTGGCTCTGTCACCCAGGCTGGAGTGCAGGGACACGATATTGGATCACTGCAACCTGCGCCTCCCGGGTTCAAGTAATCCTCCTGCCTCAGCCGCCTGAGTAGCTGGATTACAGGCATGTGCCACCATGCCCAGGTAGGGTTAGGGTTAGGGTGAGGGTGAGGGTGAGGCTGAGGGTGAGGCTGAGGCTGAGGGTGAGGGTGAGGCTGAGGGTGAGGGTGAGGGTGAGGCTGAGGGTTAGGGGTAGGGGTTAGGGTTAGGGGTTAGGGTTAGGGTGAGCATGAGGGTGAGCGTGAGGGTTAGGGTTAGGGTTGGGGTTAGGGCTAGGGCTAGGACTAGGGCTAGGGCTAGGGTTAGGGCTAGGTAAGTGTGGCTTACAAACTGGAAGACAAAAGACATTTTAAAAAACCTAATAGCTAAGTTAGTTTTTGAAGCTATTAATATTGCTAAAATTATTGCTATAGAAAAGAGAAAAAACATGCTGAATAGAACTCTGTTCTTAGTGATTTCTCCTGAAAAAGTCACATGTTATTTCTTCTCACCTCCATTGGCAAAAAAAAAAAAAAAAAAAAAAAAAAGCTATGTGGTCATGCAAAACTTTCAGTAGGTGGGTTGGAATAGTCAGAATGAATTCATAAAATCTGAACTGAAAATATCTGGAGAACAGCACCAATGACTATCATGAATGCCAACATGCATCCCTGACAACCCCATGCTGTTACTCTCCAAACTTTTTATGTCTTGCAAAGTATTAGAACTTCCTATCTGAAGCCATACCACTCAGAGGGACTGCAAAATACATAATGACATCTCCTTTAGGATGTACTTAGATAATTCAAGGAAAAGAAGTTAAATAATTTAAAAAGTGCTTTTGCATACAGCTATTTAGCAGTAGGGGGTAAGATTAGAGATAGATTGTAAAGATAATAGTAGGGTTAGGGTTAGGATTAGGGTCTGGGTCAGAGTCAGGGCCGGAAGTATGGTTAGAGGTGGGGTCATGGTCAGGGTCAAGATCAGAGTCAGGGTCAAAGTCAGGGTCAGTATTAGGGACCAGGGTAGGGATCAGGGTTTAGGGTCAGGGTCAAAGTCTAGAGACAGGATTGGGGTTAGGATTAGAATCAGAGCTTTGTTCTCCTCAGGACCCACCTGAGGAGAGGACGTGGCTTTGGAGCACCTGGTAGTGTGTCCACAGTGAAGACCAGTGCAGGGGCCTTTGAAAACAGTATGCTGAGAATAGATAGGGCTCAAGGACAGCATCTCCACTTGAACTTTTAATGAACTCCTGTAGGCGCCAAGAAGACGGGCAGATAAGGAAGAGCGTAGAGACAAGGAACTGAGTAGAAGGTTACATCTGGGAAAAGAAAGTTTGTTTTGCATTGCATTCTTTCTGCTGACGTGGGGTTTATAGAGTATAAATAAAGTGAGGCGGAGGCTGTGAGCGCGGCCGCCATGTTCTCTGTTTGTCTTTGTCTTTTGTGTTCTTTCATTCTCCACCACCCCCGGCATGGACCCCAATAAGTGGCGCAGCTAGCAGGGTCAGCACGGGTGAGTAGGGGAGAACAAGAAGGGGAACCCCCTAGGAGCGGGTAAAGCCCGGATATTGTTAAGGGGAACTTTCTTAAGCTTTCATTATGGGGAATTCCAGTTCCTTGGCCTCAGAATATTTAAGATTATTACAAGGGCTTTTACTTTCAATTGGAGTTGATACCAAAGAGAGAACTTTGCGGAAATTGTTTGCTCATGTGGAACAACATTGCGATTGGTTTCAATATCAAACTGAAGTGCAATTAAATAAACGAGATTGGCAACAGGTTAAGACCCTTCGTCAAGCGCAGCAGCGCGGGGATGTAATGCCGGCACCTTTGTGGGCTCTCTGTGCCTCTATTACTCAGGCTTTGGAGCTCTTAGAGACAGACTCTGAAAAAGGGGAAGGTGGAGATGAGGAATCTTTGAAGTCTCCGATAGCCATTTCCCCTCCTTTAGATAATCCTGTAACTGAGGGGGAAGGTCCTTTACATAATGGTGTGTCTCAGGAAAAGGAATCAGAAATTCAAAAGGAGCTTCAGCCCATTGTTCAATTGTTACAACAAATTTTACAATTGCAGTTATCTCCCCCTCACCCTTCTCCTCCACCCACTCCTGTTTTTACTTTTCCCGTGGCTCATCCATCCCCGTCAGCACCTAAAGCGGAGGAGGAGGATAATTTACCACCACCACCACAGCCGGTGGAAATGCTGCCTCAGGCACGGTTTTTACTGTCCCTGCTTCTACTGCTAAAGCTGTAATTGAGGTATTGGATTCTGAAGAGGATGAGGATCCTCTACAATTGTTTCCCATTACTAGGCAACCTTTTGGCCCTAATGATCAATTTCCTCAAGGAGGTGTGAATGTGCAGTATAATGTCCTTCAATTTAAATTCCTTAAAGAAATGAAGGCAGCTGTTGCTAATTATGGCCCTCAATCTCCTTTTGTCATGGGGCTTTTAGATTCTTTCTCCTCTGAAAATTTATTTTTGCCTCTTGATTGGGAGACGTTACCGTAGTGGCTCAATCTGGGCTCAATGACATAACATTATCACAAGTTAAAGGACTTTTTTTAAATGCTTGGTGTAAAGTAGAACCATTGGGAAAAACTGCTTTGTCTTTCGTTAAGATTTTGCAGAGTGTTAATGAACTTTATCCTGATTTTGTTGCTCGGCTCCAAGATGCTGTAATGAAAACTGTGGGTAATGAAACAGCAGGCAAAATCCTGATAACCACATTAGCTTTCAAAAATGCTAATCAAGAATGTCAGAGGTTGTTGCGCCCTCTAAAGGCTGCTGGAAACTTGCAAATAGAAGATTTTATTAGAGCCTGTGCCAGAGTGGGAGGGACTGCCTATAACGCACAATTGTTTGCTGGAGCTCTATCTAAGGCACTCCTGGAAAAAAAGGGGGTTTGCTTTCAATGTGGAAAGACTGGTCATTTTAAAAAGGAGTGTCGTAAGTTATTTAATAAGAGTGACTCCCACAAAATAGGATCTCAAAGGCTTCCCACTGAGCCCTGTAACCCTCTAACCTCCGAATCGGGAAACTTGCAGAGGGGCCCTTCAGCTTGGGGCCCCAGCAACAATACAAGCCCTCTTCATTTGCAATTTCCAATCATCTCAGGGGTCCAGCATCAGCAGGCCAATCAGTCAATGTTAACCCCCAATTTTCACTAATTCAACTTTTTTCTACTACTTCTGGTAGCACTGCTGCTGATGTGTCAATTTTACAAGCCATCGAACTCACCCCAGAAATGGGAGTTGTTAAATTGCCTACAGGTGTTTTTGGGCCATTACCTCCACATACTGTTGGATTGCTTATAGGACATAGTAGTAATATTTTAAAGGGTTTACAAGTTCATTTGGGTGTTATAGATTCTGATTATAAAGGGGAAATTCAAATTATGGCACAGGCTCATAAACCCATATCCCTTAAAGAGGGGAAACGGATTGCACAGCTCCTTTTATTACCCTATTTTCAGTTTCCCTCACGGAGGCAAGAAAGAACCGGAGGTTTTGGAAGCACAGGTAAAAATATTTTTTGGGAAACTTTAATAACTCAACAAAAACCCTTGTTTCCTCTCAAAGTAGAGGGACAGATTTTTCAGGGCTTGGTTAATACAGGAGCTGATGTTTCCATTATTGCCTCCGACCAATGGCCTTTACAATGGCCTAAACAGCCTGTTGCTGTGTCTCTTACTGGATTAGGTTCCGCCTCAGAGGTGTATCAAAGTTCCCAATCTTTGAATTGTCGAGGGCCGGATGGTCAAATGGCCCAAGTCCAATTTTATATTGTTCCTATTGCCCTAAATTTATGGGGGCGAGATTTATTACAACAATTTGGAGCTTTTGTTTCTATTCCTCATGTTTCTAATTCTGCCAAGAATATGATGTTCCGCATGGGCTACAATCCCTTTAAAAAAGTCTTTAAACATATAGCCACTGTTCAGCAGCCTCAAGCCCTTCCCTTAAAGTGAAAAACTAATATTCCTGTATGGGTTAAACAGTGGCCTTTAACACGTGAGAAGCTTGAGGCCTTGGAAAACTTGGTTCAGGAACAATTATCCTTAGGCCATTTAGAGCCTAATACTTCTGCATGGAATTCCCCTGTCTTTGTCTTGTCAAAAAAAAAAAAAAAAAAAAAGTGAAAAATGGCGTTTATTAACTAATCTTAAAACTATAAATGTTTACATTTAACCTAGGAGAAGTTTACAGCCTGGTCTTCCTAATCCTGCCCTTATCCCACAAAGTTAAAAATTAATGGTCATAGATCTCAAAAATTGTTTTTTCTCTATTCCATTACAACCTCAAGATTATAAAAAGTTTACCTTTACTATTCCTAAATATAATAATAGACAACCCATTCAAAAATATCAGTAAAGGCTTCTTCCCCAGGGTATACTTAATAGCCCTACCTTGTGTCAAGAATTTGTCCATCGGGCCTTGGATCCTGTTCGAAAGCGTCATCCTTCTGTTCTTTTATATCATTATATGGATGACATTCTTCTTGCTGCACCCACCAGAGAAAAGCAGCAAGATGCTTTTGCATCATTACAAACTCAGCTTTCCTTTTACTCACTTAATATTGCTCCAGAAAAAATTCAAGTAGATTTTCCTATTCAATATTTAGGTTATACCTTGGGAGCACAAAATATTCGACCCCAAAAAATTCAAATTCGACGTGATCATTTAAAAACATTAAATGATTTTCAAAAGCTTCTAGGAGACATTAATTGGATGCGTCCTGTTTTAGGAATACCACCATATCAGTTACAACATCTTTTTTCTATTCTAGAAGGAGACAGTCACTTGGACAGCTCACATCATTTAACTCCTTTGGCTTTACAGGAACTCCAGCTTGTAGAAGAGCAACTTCAAAAGGCCCATTTACATTATCTCCTTCCCGACGTTCCCCTTTCCCTTTGTTTATTTCATACTTTACATTCTCCTACAGGAATGATTCATCAGACCAGTTGGCCGCTAGAATGGATCTTTTTGTCCAACAAAACATCTAAACGCTTGACTACTTATATCGACCGTTTAGCTAAACTGATCATCAAAAGACGGCATCACTGTCGACAACTTTGGGGAGGAGATCCTTCCTTAATTATTTCTCAATTCACTCATAGTCAGATCACTTATCTTCTTGCAACTTCTGATTCTTGGCAAGTTGCTTGTGCTTCATTTGTTGGACAATTTTCTATCCAATATCCTAAGTCTCCGATCTTTTCATTTTTTAGGCAACATTCTGTGTTGCCTTTCTGACCAATTTCTGTATTTCCTGTTCAAGGGCCTACCTTTTTTACTGATACTAATAGCAATGATAAGGCTAGATATTAGAGTGTTCATCAATCTCGAGTTACAGTTTATCCTTATCCCTCGGTACAACAGGGAAAATTGTTTACTATTCTCATGGTCTTACTTGATTTTCCTTCTACTAGTTGTAATATTGTTAGTGATTCACAATACGCCGTTTATGTTACTTCTTATATTTCTCAGGCCACTTTACCTCTTTGTGCTACTTCTTCTCTTCAAAAACTCTTTTCCTTGTTATCCTCTACTTTGAGCCAACGTCGAGCTCCTTTATTCATCACTCATCTTCGTTCTCATTCTCAACTTCCTGGACCATTAGTTCATGGTAATACTCAGATTGATTCACTTTTAATTGGCCACCTGCAGGCTGCAGAACAAGAACATGCTCTACATCACACTAATAGTTCTGGCCTTCAACGACGGTTTCATTTAACTCGTAAACAAGCTCGTTCTCTTATTCGAGCTTGTCCTTCCTGTGCTCCTTTGAGCATTCCATCCTTCCATCCTGGGGTTAATCCACAAGGTACTCAAGTTAATCAAATTTGGCAAATGGATGTCACACATGTCCCTTCTTTTGGACGATTAAAATATGTTCATCATACCATTAATACCTTTTCTCATTTTCAATGGGCAACTCCGTTGCCATCTAAAAAAGCTGATTCTGTTATTACTCATCTCTTAGCTTGTTTCACCATCATGGGCATTTTTCTTATACTTAAAACTGATAATGCCCCTGCCTATGTCTCTCATAAATTACAAGTTTTCTTACAGCAATACAATATTCAACATATCACCAGTATCCCGGGCAACAGTCAAGGTCAAGCCATCATTGAGCGCGCAAATTTAACCTTAAAAACTCAACTGCTAAAACAAAAAGGGGGAAATGAGCTCCCCAGAAACCAGATTCTGAAGGTTCTTTTTACCTTAAATTTTTTGAATCAATGGAGACAATTGCAAGACTCCGCTGCCGTAACTCATCTTTCCTCACCTCTCTCGGTGATAGTCCCCACTGACAATTTAAAGGTTTGGTATCCTAATGAAGAAGGTAAGTATGTTCCAGGGCAAGTTCTAAAACAGGGACGGGGCTATGCTCTTGTCCTTACAGGGAGCGGATCTGAGTGGTTTCCTACAAGACGATTGAAACCCTATTGAAAAGAAAATTGGATTCAGCATGCATTTCTTCCTTTGTTGGATGTGTCTCGGCAGGGGACTTATTTCTCTTAGTGAGGCTTTGTATGAATATTGGACTTATATTCCCTTTCCACCCTTGTATCAGGGAATCACCTGGGGAGAGGTGGAAATTAAGGTTTTCACCAATGACACTACTTGGATGCCATCCCCCTATATAGACAAGGACAACATAGAATGGGAAACGGGAATTATAAACAACACATACCAATTTGGAGTGGAAGGACTTCCAATATGCATGGGAAATAGTCCTCATTGTCTCCAAAAATTGCATGAAGCTTGGGCTGTTTGCTATAATCATAGTCATGTGGCTGCTAATACTGTTATTATTGTAACTAGAAGCTTTCAGTATGACTGTATATAGTAATGAGACTATTCCTAGTTCTTTACCTTTTTGTCCTATCCCAGAGGTTTACCCTAATATTGAGGTGTTGGAGTGGCAACAATGTCGGGGAACTAAACCCTGGATTTTATTAGAATACAATGGGATGCAAATAACTGATTGGAGTGTGCATGGTGATTTTCAAACAAAATTTAGTCACATACCTTTAAAATGGCACCAGGTAAATAAAAGTATTGCCGCTAATGGTAATGAAACCTTGGTATGGCGTGAAGGAGGCCTGTCGCCACCTATGCCTCATCTTAGACACTCTTTACAAGTACAGAGTCATCTTTGGAAGTTGTTAGCTGCAGGCGATGCCATTAGCACTTTTGTGGGGAATATGTCCCTTAATCTTTCTAACCCGAATAACTCCTTTCATATTCAGTTATATCGGAATACCTCCCGATATATTATTGCTTGTGTCCGTAAGCCCTACCTATTATTAGCGGGGAATTTGACATGGGATAATGATATGGGGATTGTTAATTGTACAGATACGTGTACATTTTTGTCTTGCCTCAATCATTCCTGGTGGCACAACTTTACTGGGGATATTTATATCCTCAGGGCTCGTAAGGAAATTTGGCTACCTGTTAACCTTACGCGACCGTGGGGGGCATCACCTCTTGAGACTTATATTTGGACTTCTCTCCAGCGAACCCGCCGTGCCCTTGGACTTATAATGGCCTCGGTGATGAGTCTTGTTGCCATCGCCTCCACTGCGGCCGCAGCAGGGCTCGCTCTTCATCAAGGCATACAAAATGCTGAATTTGTGCAGCAATGGCACGAACAATCTCACCAGTTATGGCTTCAACAACGAAACATTGATTCTCAACTTGCTGAAAGATTGGACAACATGGCGCAAGCCTTGACATGGCTTGGAGATCAGCTCACTGTTCTCAGTACTCGGATGACATTACAATGTGATTGGAACTCCACTCAATTTTGTGTAACGCCTGTGCCTTTTAACATCTCTCAAAATTGGACTGAAATCCAAAAATTATTAGTAGGCCATAAAAATATTAGTTTGGACATCCAAGAGCTCACTCAGAACATTTCCAAAGCATTTCAACAACAATTACATGTGTTGTCCGGAACCGTAACCCTGCAGGAGCTGGGTCAACGCCTTGCTGCCTTTAACCCATGGACCCAGATGAAAACATGGATTTCTACAATCTCTGGAAGTATATTGCTTTGGGCACTTGGATTGGGTCTACTTCTCTTGGTGATTCGATGCTCCCTCCATCGCCTCCAAAAACAAAAGAAAACACAGGAACAAATATGGGCTACCTTTTTAGGATTGAGGCAAAACAAAAAGGGGGAAATGCAGGGGCCTTTGAAAACAGTATGCTGAGAATAGATAGGGCTCAAGGACAGCATCTCCACTTGAACTTTTAATGAACTCCCGTAGGCGCCAAGAAGGCGGGCAGATAAGGAAGAGCATAGAGACAAGGAACTGAGTAGAAGGTTACATCTGGGAAAAGAAAGTTTGTTTTGCATTGCATTCTTTCTGCTGACGTGGGGTTTATGGAGTATAAATAAAGTGAGGTGGAGGCTCTGAGCATGGCTGCCATGTTCTCTGTTTGTCTTTGTCTTTTGTGTTCTTTCATTCTCCACCACCCCCGGCACGGACCCCAATAGACCAGAGTTTCATTGTCCTCAAGACTGACCTGGGGAGACGTGGCTGTGGGCCAGTGAGGAAGGTGAGGCAAAAGCTTCCTGTCTGCCCCTGTGTGCTAAAGAGGGAGCTCTGCCATGGGCTTTACTTCACACGTTATATCCTGCAAGTCTTGTTTTACAAAAGCATCCCTTCCTCGAGGCTTTGGTTGCTCATCATCACAGCGTGTCATAACATATGGTAAGATTTGGGTTTGCTTCAGTGGGGAGATCTTGGTATAGAGAAAGGAGAAATGCTTAGAGCCACCTCAGGACAGTTGGGATGAAAGCTGGGAATGGGCAGAGGCTGGAGGAAACATGTGCACCCCCTGTAAACACTTTTATTCATGTTTTCATTACTCATTTTTCTTACAATGTTAAAGTAGTAAAAATGGTATTGAGAAATTGAAAAGTAGGCATATTAAAACTTGCAACATTATTTAAGTCTAAATATATTATTTGTACCTCATGAACATTTTTTATTTTGTTGAGAAAGTCTAAGGTTAATTGGCAGCATATTTTAATAGTAGATAGAATAATGTCTGTTTTATAAACATTGACATCCTACATTATATGTGTGAACCCTGAAAATCTGAGACAAGTCTCAGATTTTTTAGAAAGTTTATTTTGCCAAGTTTGAGGATGCGCCTGTGATGCCTCCGCAGGAGGTCCCTATAACACGGGCCAAAGCTGATCGGGGCCCAGCTTGGTTTTACACACTTCAGGGAGACACAAGACATCAATCAATATGTGAAAGATGTACCTTGGTTCAGTCCAGAAAGGTGAGACAACTTGAAGAGAAGGCCAGACAGGGAGCTTCCAGGTCATAGGTAGGTAAGAGACAAATGGTTTCATTCTTTTGAGTTGCCGGTTACCCTCTCCCGATGAGGCACTCAGATACGCATTTCTCTCCGTGAGCAGACGGGTGACTTTGGACAGAATGGGAGGCAGGTTTGCCCTCAGCAGCCCCAGCTTGACTTTTTTTTAGCTTAGTGATTTTGGGTCCCCAAGGTTGATTTTCCTTTCACAAAGTCTAACAGATTTTCCTATGAGCATTAAGTATTCATTGTGTATTTTATTACACAAGGCACGGATTTTTAAAAAATCATCAACTTCATGCCTAGCTATATAGACATAACTACATAGAGGTTCAACTAAATTTGGAAACATTCCAGAGTTTTGGTTTCTAATACTTCTTTGTGATTCTTTAAAAGGTAAAGTTTTTTTTTTTTTTTTCCGTAAAGCATAGTAATATCTAAAATCACTCGTAGAATGTCCTGCCATTTTTTTTCTCTAGTTTCCCCATTTTCTGCAAAGCCTCATTTAGGAAATTGACTTTGAATATCCTTTTACACTCTTCTGTTTTAGAAAGCATTGTGGTAAAACATTGAATCTTCATGGTCACAAGTTCTGTTCACATTCTTTCTTTCTTTGAATATTTTTTTCCCAGTGGCCAATATTTGATTCTGTTGTATTATGGCTAAAAGGTAGGCATGGAACAAAATAAAGACAAGAAGTCTTTGGAAGAAGTGATCCAGTCACAATGAATCAATTTGCCATTGGAACATATTTTTACAAAGTCACTCTTTTGAAAATATTTAGTCATGAATTGAAACAGAGTCTGGTAGATTATTTTTTTTCCTGGTCTAAGGTGAACAGCATTTTAGAGAATGAACCCAGGACACAACCGCAGCACAAGAAAAAAATATGATAAATAAGTTTACACATATGTGTTACCAACAGAAAACATGTAAAGAACATTTATTTTGATTTATATATCAGTCTGCATTGTTTAATTTTTTTGTGTCATAAATGCTCTTATTTAAAAAACAGGACTAGTTAACAGTGTCAATTACTAGCAATTCATGGTATAAATAAACAAGGAAGTGTTCAAAAAATATAACAATGTTTTAAATATAGTTATATTTTATAGCAGTTTTTGACTTACACAGAAATTGCAAAAAAGAAAAATTGCAGAGATTTCCCTTGTAGCTTCAACCTACTTTCCTCTCTTATTAACATCTTCTGTCAGTGTGTCTCACATGGCTTACTAATATCTTACATAATGTGTCACAGTTAATGAACAAATACTGATAGAGTATTATTAATTAAAATTCATATTTCATTTGGATTCCCTTAGTTCCATCTTACCCTGACCCATCCAGGATCCCGCACGGCATGTAATCATCATGTAGGCAGCTCCTGGATGTGACAGCGTGTCCGGCTTTCCATCTCAGGATGACCTTGACAGTATTGAGGAGGATTGGTCAGGAATTTTGTAGAATGTTCCCCATTGTGATTAAACATGGAATTTTTCGTATAATTAGACTGGGGTTCTGGGTCTGGAAGAAGTAGATCACAGAGGTGAAGTGCTACTCTTGTCACTTCATTTTCTCAAGGTGAACTGTCGCCTTTGATGTTCACTTGGATCATTCGGCGGAGCTAGTTTGTCAGGTTTCTCCACTGTGACGTTATTTTTCCTCCTTGTCCATACTGCACGTGTTCTTTCGGAGCAAGGCACTATGCGGAGCCCACACTTACAGAGTGAGGAGCTCCACCTTCTTGATGGCTGACTGTCTACCTCAATTATTTGGAATTCTTTTGCAAAGGAGATTTCTATTCAACTCCATTTGCTTATTCACCTATGTATACAAACACAGACCCCTAGATAATTACTTAAAGCTTTAGTTACTATTCAGCACTACAGCATTATGTTGCACAATTCATTCCTGTGTTGGACATGGGTAGCTCTTTTTATTGGCTCCTGTTTTTCTTTTAATAAAAGAATTAACTTTTATTTATTTTTATGACATTTTTAATTTTTTTTCGTACATACTTACTTTCTGATACTTCAAGATTATCCTGGCTCATATATTTACTGTCCCAGTTCTAGTACCAGACATTTCTTCAAAGAGCCTGATTCCTTCGAGAATGGTAGGAAAACTTACATCTGACTGCTGAACGAGCACATTATATCTTGTCCCTCCTTAGCAATGCTAGGAAGTATATGTGTGTATCTAACAGACCTATACACACCTAATTATAAAGGTTTCTATGTGGAACTGTATGTATCTGTATTAAAGCAAATGTAGGTTTATGTTGATGTCTCCACCTCTGATCTACTATTACATGAATCATTCTAGCCTTCTCCCCTTGCTAATTTGTAACCTCCCACTTCAACAGTGAGAGACCTGGTTCCTACCATCTGCAACTTATGTAAGTCATTGTTTTATTCCAGATACGGATACTGTGGTTTTACAATTGTTCACAATTACTCCTGTTGGAAAGAACTTTATAAAATGGAATCCAGTGATGAAGTGTAGTTCATTTGCCTTCAGCCTACAGAATCTATTCATTTTTGAAGTGACTTAGGTCAACACCATTTTCCCTATACCTTCATTGAGTTTTTTCCTACATTTGTGTCTTAGTCTGTTTTATGCTTCTGTAACAGAATACCTGAGGCTGGGTAATTTAAAAGTAAAAAAGGTCCATTTGGCTCACAATACTGGTGGCTGGAATGTCCGAGATTAGGCAGTTGCATCTGGTGGGGCCTCAGTCTTTTTCACCTCATGGTGGAAAGTGGAAAGGGAGCAACGGGTGCACCAGAGATCACATAGCAAGAGCGACAGCAGGAGGGAAGCCAAGGAACCCAGACTCTTGTTAACTCCTACTCCTGCAGGAATTAATCCATTCCTGTGAGAGCAGAACTCACTCATCCCCCTGGAGGACATTAACCTATTCATGAGGGATCCGTCCTCATGACCCAAACACCTTCCACTGGGCCCCACCACCCCACACTGCCACACTGGGGGTCAAATTTCAACACGAGTTTTTGCAGGGACAAACCACATCCAAACCATAGTAATTTGTAGCATAGTTAATTTCTTTTTCACATGATGCATTCTGTGTTAGGATACTCCACATCCTGAATAATTTTATTTAATTTGAATAGAGTTTGGCTTACCCGTTTGGCTGTAAAATTCTGCGTGTTTTGACAAATGCGTAGTGGCAGGTATCCACTATTAAAGTATCATATGGAATGCTTCAAACCCCCACCCCATGGAGCCAATGGCTTCCCATCTGTGTAGTCTGCCTTCTCCAGAATCTCATTAAATGAAGTTACACTGTGTGTATTCTCCTCAGACTGTCTTCTTCCAGTTAGCAATGTGCATGCAAGATTCATGTCTTTGTGTGAGTTGATAGCTTGTTCCTTTCTATGGCTAAATAGTATTCCATTGCATGAATGTACCACAATTTGGTTATGCATTTGGGGAGAAAAACCTTCCTCTTCTAACTTTGTTCCAGGGTTGGAGACCTTCAAATTAACTGACAATAGATACATTAATAGGAGAGACAGTATTTGGCTTCTTATTCCACAAGTATCATTGTAGGACAAAATTCATCAGATGGCAGGATCCAGTTTACAAACAGGTAAAACTAGCCCAAAGACAAGAAACTAGACTAGAATCTGATAACCCACAAAGACTATAGATTTCCTTTTATTTATTTAAAATTTTTATTATACTTTAAGTTCTAGGGTACATGTGCACAACGTGCAGGTTTGTTACGTAGGTATACATGTGCCATGTTGGTTTGCTGCACCCATCTACTCATCATTTACGTTACGTATAGTTTTCCTCAAAAAAGATTTTTTTGAGACAGGGTCTGGCTCTGTCTCCCCGGCTGGAGTGCAAAGGTGCAATCTCAGCTCACTGCAACCTCTACCTCCTGGGTGCAAGCCATCCTCCCTACTCAGCCTCCTGATTAGCTGGGACTACAGGCACATGCCATCATGCCCATCTAATTTTTCTATTTTTAGTAGACACGAGGTTTCACCATGTTGCCAAGGCTGATCATGAACTCCTGGCCTCCCAAAGTGCTGGAATTATAGGCATGTGCCACCATGCCCGGCCAAGTTATAGTTTTCCATTGAAACATAAATTTCTCTCTGTAATAACCATCATTTTTTATCATAATCAAAGTAAGACTATTCTTGTTTTAAAAATAAGTCTAGTTTTGTTAGATTTTGCTTGATTATTTACGTAAGTGCAGCAAGAACAGAAGATGACCACATAGGTGCTTTCAAGTTTCTTTGCTGGAAGTTTTCATTCAGAATCTCAGATTTGACTTTTAAAGGCCTTATTCAGGCTAAAAGCCAAGCTAAGAACATACTATCAAATTTCAGCTGCAGTCCTTATAGCTTTGTGTGAATTCCTCTCTTCTTGAGGCCCCCAAAATATCCCTAAATTCCTGGGCCTACCAGGAAATGACCTTCTTTACTAACCTGTAAGCCTGTGAACCCTGTAATCTAAGTATCAGCCTGGCTTTTCTCAGAGTGCTGTTGGGAATGAAGTTTCTGGAGTTCCAAAAAAAACCAACAACACCAAAAAAAGAATTAACGTGGGAACAAATGATCTCTTAGCAAGGCAAGCTTTACTTTCTGCAGAAAGGGTGCTACTCAATAGCTGTCCAGCCACAGGAGCACACCAAACAAAGGAGACAGAGTTACTTATAACGTGATGCGTCTACCCTACTGCTGTGTCCGGTTTCCATTGGCTGAAATAGGACCTCACATTTTACACTTTACCCAATTGGCTATTAGTTTAAAACTTTCTTAATTAGGTAAGGGGAACAGAACAAAGAAAGAAAAGGAAGTTGCCAGGGATAGTTAAGGAAGCATCTCCAAATAAGGAATGGCATACACTATGGGCTGGGGCTTGTCTAGTTCTGTCCAGGCATGCCGGAGCAAGCTAGGACAACTGATTTGGAACACACCTACACACACACACACACACACACACATAAAAATAGTGGATAGCAATCTTATAGTAAGAAATTGTGACTTTTTACAATCTTTGAAGAAGAACTTCCCCATTTCTCACAGTGCTTTGTAAGCATTGTCTCCATCAAAGTCAACCTTACTTCCTTAAAATTGCTAGTCGTAACTGATCTTAGGTACACTTCCAAAATATGATATTCCAGTAAAAACCTTGATAATATAACCAAATTTTCCAATTATGTCCTGTTATAAGGTGAACAGATTCTTACTGGACTTTTGCTAATAACTGTATCATCATGAAAATAAGAGTATTCAGTAAGAATTTCAAAATTCTGGAGAAATCAGGCAGGGGAAAAAAGATAAATGTTTCATTTCTGTTTACAAAAGTAAAACCTACTAAACTGTTGTAAGTTACAGTTAGATTAAGAGAGATTTCTTAAATTCAGAAACTAGAACATTAAAGAACCAGCAATGCTCTAAAAAGCTATAAAATTATAATCAATTTTCATCAGTTCATTCAGTGCCATGTAATCAATTCCAGTCTTGCTGGATCTTGGGTTAGCAGTCTTATGAACCCATCAATTTCTCCACCAGGCTTCTGGAGATCTTCACCGAGTCAAGTGTATGGTCTTAAAGTTATTTAAGCAATATCATCAGAATCCTTTAACCAGAGTACCTGTCATACTCTTTTCCGTGAATCTCAGAGGGAGTCCTGTGTTGGAGATGAACATTCTGACCTGTAGCTGATTGCAGGACCTTTCAGGAAAGCATCAGGGGGAAAGAATATCTAAATGACAAAGAATATGAAATGGCTGTAATTATACCACAATTGAAAAGGATATTCAATTTTTTCTGTGGCATATAACATTTATTTATTCATTTATTTAGAAACGGAGTCTCGCTCTGTCACCCAGGCTGGAGTACAGTGGTGCGATCTCGGCTCACTGCAAACTCCTCCTCCAGGGTTCACGCCATTCTCCTGCCTCAGCCTCCTGAGTAGCTGTGACTACAGGTGCCTGCCACCACGCCTGGCTAATTTTTTGTATATTTAGTAGAGAAGGGATTTCACCGTGTCAGTCAGGATGGTCTTGATCTCCTGACCTTGTGATCCACCCGCCTTGGCCTCCCAAAGTGCTGGGATTACAAGTGTGAGCCACTGCACCCGGCACAACATTTAAAATGATAATTGGAATTATGACTCATAACTCTATACTGGCACATAGCATGGATAAGGAGGACATTGACAAATTTCCAGGAATTTTATATAATTTCTGAAAACATAACATTTTACCCATACAAATATAACACACGGAAGGTTAGATATCTCTTTTTATTTGTATCTTTTGTATGGTTTTCCTTATAAAAAATACACCCTACTTTACTTGTGAAACATGCCCTACTTTTCTTGCATGCTTTGCATAGTCGTTTCTAGTTATTCTATTACTTCTAGTAGTTTTATTTGCATATATTGATTATAATTTTAATACTTAGTAATCTTTTATTTTCCAGAGAAAACTAGGAAGTAAACAGTCATAAGCTGTCATATATTAGCATTCCATAGTAGGTTAGAGAATGTATGAGTATACCATCTCCCAACATCTACAGGGATGTGTTTCCTCATCGTACAGTTTCTCATTGTGGCAGAGAAAACCATGTTTATTAATGGGCCAAAATATCTTTAGTCTCTCTGTAAAAATAAGAAGCCAAAAGTATATAAACTGGAATTATTTATGTTCAGTAATTAATGTTTTAGTATTGTATCTTATTTATAAATGGTCTAGATATTTAATGCAAATCTTTTACTTAGCTTAACTTTAAGGTTAAAAATTACCGAAAGTATTTTGGAAGCTACTATTAAGCAGGTTTACAGTGAACAAATTATTTTTGAAATAATGTTTTTTGCTTTTCACAAGATGGCACCAAAAGTGAAGAAGGAAGCTCCTGCCCCTCCTAAAGCCAAAGCCAAAGCGAAGGCTTTAAAGGCCAAGAAGGCAGTGTTGAAAGGTTTCCACAGCAACACACAAAAAAGAAGATCTGCATGTCACTCACCTTGAGGTGGCCCAAGACACTGCGACTCCGGAGGCAGCCCAAATATCCTTGGAAGAGCACCCCCAGGAGAAACAAGCTTGACCACTATGCTATCATCAAGTTTCTGCTGACCACTGAGTCAGCCATGAAGAAGACAGAAGAAAACAGCATGCTTGTGTTCATTGTGGATGTTAAAGCCAACAAGCACCAGATCAAACAGGCTGTGAAGAAGCTCTGGGACATGGATGTGGCCACAGTCAACATCCTGATTCGACCTTATAAAGAGAAGAAGGCATATGTTCGACTGGCTCCTGATTGTGATGCTTTGGATGTTGCAACAAAATTGGGATCATCTAAACCGAGTCCAGCTGGCTAACTCTAAATATATGTATATCTTTTCACCATAAAAAAGAAATAATGTTTTTCATAAGAATGACAACTTAATTAGAATCAAATCTATAAGCTTTAAGATTTTACGTTTCTAGTAAGTATAATATTAGCTTATTTGACTAGAACTCAAGCAGAATAGGAATTTATGCTTGTTTTAAATTCAATAGTGGTAACTTTGAAGACATAGTGGTTTTATTATACCAAAAATATTATATTAACCTTATTTAACTTAGTTTTATCCAAATCATGTTAACTTAAAAAACATTTGATCAGTTCCTATATTTCTAGGAGTTTGGTGAATATTTATTTATAAATGCTTATTTTTTTCCAAGCCAAGTTAGAATGGAGCACCTTTAAAGGATTTTATAAATGAATTTTGCAACGCTATCCTGAGTTAAGAAAATATCACATATACATAACACACATTAATAGACATACAAACACAAATAGAGATTTCATAGCTTTCATCCTGAAATTTGAGCCATGAATCAGGCATAAATATTCTGATGGTTAATTTTAGACATCTACTTGATTGGATTAAGAGACACACATAGCTGGTAAAACACAATTTCTGGACATATGTGTGAGGGTGTTTCTGGAAGACACTGAGATAACCCTGACCCAATGTAGATGGGCACAGATATGGTTTGGCTGTGTCCCCACTCAGATCTCATCTTGAATTGTAGTTCCCATAATTCCTACATGTTGTGGGTGGGACCCAGTGGGAGGTGATTGAATCATGGTGGTGGTTACTGCCATGCTGTTCTCATGATAGTGAGTGAGTTCTCATGATCTGATGTTTTTATAAGGAGCTTTTCCCATTTGGCTCAGCACTTCTCCTTGTTGCTGCCATGTGAAGAAGGATGTCTTTGCTTCCCCTTCCACCATGATTGTGAGGCCCCTCCAGCCATGTGGAACTGTCAGCCCGTTAAACCTCTTTGTTCTTTATAAATTGCTCAGACTCAGGTATTTCTTCATAGCAGTGTATAAATGGATGAATACAGGCACCATCCAATTGGTTGAGAACCCAGATAGAACAAAAAGGAATAAGAAAGGGGAATTATCTCCTTCTGAAATGGAAACATCCTTCTTCTCCTGCCCTTGACATCAGAACTTCAGGGTCTCAGGCCTTTGGCCTCAGAATGAGAGTTACACCATTGGCTTCCCTCATTCTGAGTCCTTTGCACCTGGACTGAGCCATGCAACGCTTTCCTGGTTCTCCAACTTGGCGCTTTCCTGGTTCTCCAACTTGGAGACAGGCTATCGTGGAACTTCTCAGCCTCCATAATTATGTGAACCAATTACCTTAATGAGTCTTCTCTCATCTATCTATCTACATATATCACACTGATTCTGCCTTTCCAGAGAACCCTGACTAATGTGATTACAATAATACAAAATTCACTAGTTTATACAGAAGTCTTGGTTTTTGTCTTTTCCCCATTTTTTATTTGTATTATAACTGTGTTTCTGGAAAATAGAACAAGTTTTTACCTTCTTCATATGAGGGCTGAAGCTTTTTTCTCGCTAATACTTTTGGAGATTTGTAAGATTTTCTTTTGTTTTGACATACAATCTTATGGAGGCTGAGAAATTTTTTTTTTTCTGTTTTATTTTTCAGCCCCAGGTGTTTGCTTTTGCAGATTCTTGAGCATGTTGAGAGCCTCCAAGGCATGGAGCAGGGTGCCTAAAGTTTCAGTGATTATAGGGAGTTGAGAGACTCAAATGGGAAAGGAGAGGTCTAAAAGGAGGCAGTTTGGAAGATAAAAATTTTCTCAAAGGAGCCATTAAAGTTCTAAATAATTCTTATTCTTAGTAAAGTCATGCAAACAGGAAAGAAAGTAGACAGAATTAGTTCCATATTGGTGGAACACATAGTCAGCAGAGGTTTGAGAAGGGAGAATTTAGTCAACTGAGAAGATCCCATGAAAGGAGCAAGATCAAGATCACAGAGACACCATGAAACAAAAAGCCAGGAATAACTTCCAACCCAAGAGGAGAACACAGAGGCCTCAAAACCAAAGCTAGGATAAGAAACTTGTAGCCCGAGTTACCTTCCAGACAAAGAAGCATGAGATTCCAACCCAGCTTCACAGAGGACTCACTCAAAATATTACTGAAATTGTAGGCTTTTCAATGACTTAGCCATGCATGCAAAAGGCATTCCTTAAGGTGGTACAAAAGATGGAGCCCCCATATCCAAAGATAGCCAAGGAGAAAGAAAGACCCCTGTTGGCAGAGCCAGTGGGCAAAGGCAACAGAAAAGGAGACAAGAATCCTAATGGGATGAGATCCTTTCAGATTTAGCCTTATACAAACTCCTGAGAATTGGTATGTTGACAGCCATAAATGGGGTACCAACTTTTCTACTCATTGGATTACAAGTTCTTCAGCATCCAAAATGATTAATAAAATGACAATTTCTAGGGCTTTTGTGGGAGAGTATGGAAGGTCTTTTTGAACTTTTTAATGCTGTCAACAGAAGAATGATGACATTCATAAATTTGGAAAGGAGACATTTCTTTATTTTTATGTTTTTTTTTTTTTTGAGATGGAGTTTCAATCTTGTTGCCCAGGCTGGAGTGCAATGGTGTGATCTCGGCTCACTGCAACCTCCACCTTCTGGGTTCAAGCAATTCTCCTGCCTCAGCCTCCCAATTAGCTGGGACTACAGATGCCCACCACCAAGCCTGGCTAGTTTTTTGTATTTTTAGTAGAGACAGGGTTTCATCATGTTGGCCAGGCTGGTCTCAAACGGCTGACCTCAGGTGAGCCACCTGACTTGACCTCCCAAAGTGCTGGGATTACAGGCATGAGCCACCACACCCAGTGAGAGATTTTTTTCCTATAAAGGGTTGCAGCCTGCAGGATTGTCCTTCTGACAGGCTGGGAAGCATAGCCTCCAGCCAGAAGCCAGAAACAGATGCTTCAAGGGTGATGTAAAGGAAATAGCAATTTATGCTGAGTGGAATTGGCAAATACATATATTTAATAAACTCTAGGAGGAGTCATGAATATTTATGAGAGGAGAAATGCATGTTTGTGCAATTGAGTTTCTTGTTTCTTCATGGGTTCCATGTACAAAAAATGGCAGTGTTAGCATGATCCCAGGGTGGAGTTTTCAGCCCTCTGACATTAAAAGGTGAAGCAGAGGACATGAAAACTCGCTCTGTGCATCCTCTGTATGCAGGCCAGAACCTCTCCGTCATGGGTGGTCGCTTATCAGGCAAGAAAGGAGAGGTTGATATCAGTGGTGGAGCCTTTGAAAGGGCTAGTTTCTGTTTAATCCTTAGGGAATAAAGCGTCATCATGGTTAGCAAACGAGGGGGTATAACGAGGTGTATCTGACCCGCATCATCCCATCCTGGCCAAGCTGAGAATTCAATTTTGAAAATTACTCTGGGGTTCCCTCAGCCACGAGTTGGTCTGTTCAGTCAGTTGGGAGCTTAGGATTTCATTTTCATTTATCAGTGTTAATGGGAAAGAGTACACTGTCTTCATGGCAGCTGAATTTGCAAGAAACTCCTTGGATGGAGTTAATGGCAGCCGTATTTTTCCTGGGTACTCTGCTTTAATTGGATAAAGTAAGTTCTGGTAAGATTTCTTCCTTTGTCTTCAGTATCTCAAATGCTTTCATTTAAATAATCCTTATAAGAACTCTTGATGTCTGAGTGGATTCCCACACAGTCATCTACTATAAGACTTTCTGATTATTTTTTTCCTTTGGTCATTATGAATAGAGCTTCTGTAAATAATTGCATGGTAGCTTTTATTTAGAAATAACATCAAAGTAGTTGTCAAAATATTTAGGAATGTGATTTTTGGATTGTAAGGTGAGACTTGTTTAGCTTTGGAAAAAACTGCCCAACTTGTAATAGGGGAAGAAAAAGAATTTTCTATGTTTTCGGAATTCTTATATGGGACCCTCTGTAACAAATGACAGATTAAAATGAGAAAAACAGGAAAGTTTAAAAACATGTATACCTTATGGATACATGGAAGGTACTCAGGGAAAAATGAGTAAATCTCCAACAGGTGGCTTTCGATTCAAGCATAAATACTATCTGCAACATAAAGAAAGAAGATTTGAGGTGCAGTAGTGGGGAGTTAACCACCAAAAGCATAGTAGACAAGGGTAAGGTTTGTTATACAGACTTAAGTCCATGCATTCTCCATTGATAAGACTCTTTAGTCATTTAGTTAACCTTCTCTTCTTGGTGCTGAGAGGGGTAGCTTTTAAATGGGGATTTCCTTTATAGATGTAAATTTTCCTTACACAAGGGTAACTTCTACTCTGTTTTCAGAACTTCCTTGGTTAGCTTTTTTTTTTTTTTTTCAAAATAATCAGCTTGGAATAATTCTTAAGCCAAAGGGACATATTTTTGGGTGGCATATTCTGGTTTCCTACCATTATATGTTGGAGTGGCATATTTTGGTCTTATACACTGTGTTCCACCAGCAGTGAAAAGAGTTCTTGTTTTTCCTCCAGCCATTTGTCATTTTTGAAAGAGTTTAGCAGTTCTAACAGATATAGACCAGCTGTGCTATCTCATTGCGGTTTTCAGTTATCTACTATGTTGAGCATGTTTTTGTATGTTTACTTGCCATCTGTAGATCATCTTTGGTGAGGTGTCCGTTCAGATCTGTGTGCATTTTTAATTGGGCTGTTTAACTTATTGTTCAGTTTTAAGAATTTTGTATATATTTTGAATACAAATTCTTTCTCAGATCTGTCTTTTGCAAATATTTTCTTTCAATATGTGGCTTGTCTTTTTGTTCCCTTCACAAGGTATTTTCCAGAGTATAAACTTTAAATATTAATAAATCCACATTGTCATTTCTTCTGTGTATATCAACCTTTTGTGTCATTTATTAAAATTCATGACCAAACCCAAAGGCACATAGTTTTTCTTCTCTAGTTTCTTCTAGAAATTGTACAGCTTTGCATTTTTAGTGTAAGGATGATTTTGAGTGATTATTTGTGTGAGTTGTAAAGTTTTCATCTACATGCATATCATTTGCTATGGTTTCCAATTCATTGTTCCCTCACTACTTTTGGGAAAGACACAGGATAGTGGGCTCGGTTAGAGTAGACAGACAGCTAGAGATGAACAGGAGGGGGAGCTCCTGGAAAAGGGAAAGTCTCGGAAGGCTCACCTGGAGGGACCACCAAAAATTCACATATTAGTAGCATCTCTAATGCTGGAGTGGATGGGCACTTGTCAATTGTGGGTAGGAGGGAGAAGAGATACTTAAGCAGAAAGAAATACCCTAGAACTCGTCTTAAGACGCCCCAGTCATCATTCACTCTGTAGTAAAAACGTCACAATATTGCTAGCTACATGCTGATAAGGACAAAGGGGACATTCTTAAAAGAAACCTGGCACCATAAATACAGATTAGGGCAGAGAAGGACATTCAAAAGAGATAGGTGCAGTAGGTACATATGTGACCGCTGTCAGTCTGCTTGGGATGGCGGGAAGGAGCCCGGTGCCAGAGTGGATTCGGATTGATCGCCACACATGTGCCTCAACCAACAGTGAGGAGGTCCCATAAGCCTAAGTGGGGACCTAAGGCAGTAGCAGGAAAACCAAAGAAAACAGGCGCAGACCTGAGACAGAGGCAGGACTGTGAAGTCCAAACTAAAATTCCCTGCACAGGACTCTTAGGCTGCTTTCCTGCACAATCAGCCTCCCTATTTTTCTACAATAAGCTCTTCACACTGTATTTTTGTCAATGAAGTTATCTGTCATCTTTGTACTGTCTCTTGGTGAAACTCTTTCTTCCAAGTTAGAAAAGAACTGGGATATCAGCTCTCCCCAGTAATAGCTCCGTTTCAGTTTGAATTTCCAGAACTGATAGCACTTAATAACTGGCGCTCTGACTTGGTGAAGTGGTGCAGGAGGCGGCCAGTAGGGGGCGCCAGCCGTGACACCTGGAGCAAGAGGGCCCTGCATAGTCCCTATTTGCCTGCAGGTGTTGTGCTGCCACGACACTACCAGCAAGAGGGCCCGGCAGTGTCCCCAGTTGCCAGCAGGGGGCGTACGATGAGTATACTGTCAGCAAGAGGATCCTGCAGTGTCCCTAGCTGCCAGCAGGTGGCGCACGGGCGCCACACCATGAGCAAGATGAGCCTGCAGTGTCCTGGTTGGCAGCAGGGGGCGTGCTGCCACCACACTGTGAGCAAGAGGATCCCGTAGTGCCCCCAGCGGCCAGAAGGGGGCGTGCCCCCACTACAAGGCAAGCAAGAGGGCCCGGCAGTGTCCCCAGCCGCCAGCCGGGGAGCCAGCCGCCACTTCACTTGGAGCAAGAGGGCCAGGCAGTGTCCCCAGCTGCCATCATCGGGAGTGCTGCTACTACACTGTGACCCAGAGAGCCCTGCAATGTTCCCAACTGCCAGCAGGCAGCGTGCCGTCACTATACTGCGAGCAAGAGGGTCCTGCAGCGCCCCGTCGCCAGCAGGGGACGCTGGCCACCACTGTAAGAAAGAGGGTCCTGCAGTTGCTCTAGTCGCCAGCAGGGGGCGCACTGGCACAGCACTGTGAGCAAGAGGGCCCTGTAGCGCGCGGCTGCAAGCAGAGGGAACCCGAGGACGGCTTTTCAGATTACTGATGTTCCACCCGTCTCTGAGCCGTTCCCCCAGCGCCGAGGGTCTTCGCGCCTGCACCGCGCCCCCTCAAGCGCACGCGGCGTGCGTCTCTGCGCCTGCGCACCGACTGCCCCCACCCCACGAGCGGGCCTGCGACTCTGCGCCTGCGCCTCCCTCGCCTGCGACTCTGCGCCTGCGCAGAGCGACAGGGCGCCCGCGACTCTGCGCATGCGCCGCTACGGCCTGCCGCTCTGCGCCTGCGCCGAACGACACGGTGCCTGCGACTACTGCGCCTGCGCCCCGCCCCCCCCCCCCCCCCCCCCCCCCCCCCCCGGCCAGCGACTCTCCGCTTGCAACCCTGCGCCTGCACCGGACTGCGCCGCGGCGGCGCGCGACTCTGCGCCTGCGCCGAGCCGGCCTGCGACTCTGCGCCTGCGCCGAGCCGGCCTGCGACTCTGCGCCTGCGCCGAGCCGGCCTGTGACACGGCGCCTGCGCCGCCCTCTCCTGTGACTCTGCGCCTGCGCGACGCCGGCGCGCGACTCTGCGCCTGCGCCGTCCCGGTCAGCGACTCGGCGCCTGCGCCCAGCAGGCCTACGACACGGCGCCTGCGCCGCCCAGGCCTGTGACTCTGCGCCTGTGCGACGCCGGCGCGCGACTCTGCGCCTGCGCGACGCCGGCGCGCGACTCTGCGCCTGCGCCGTCCCGGCCAGCGACTCGGCGCCTGCGCCCAGCAGGCCTACGACACGGCGCCTGCGCCGCCCAGGCCTGTGACTCTGCGCCTCTGCGACGCCGGCGCGCGACTCTGCGCCTGCGCCGCTACGGCCTGCCGCTCTGCGCCTGCGCCGAACGACACGGTGCCTGCGACTCTGCGCCTGCGCCCCCCCCGACCAGCGACATTGCGCTTGCGACTCTGCGCCTGCACCGGCCTGCGCCGCGGCGGCGCGCGACTCTGCCCGTGCGCCTCGCCGGCGCGCGACTCTGCGCCTGCGGCCCCCTGGCCTGCCACTCTGCACCTGCGCCGTCCCGCCCAGCGACTCTGCGCCTGCGCCCAGCCGGCCTCCGACACGGCGCCTGCGCCGCCCGGGCCTGCGACTCTGCGCCTGCGCGACGCCGGCGCGCGACTCTGCGCCTGCGCCGCTACGGCCTGCCGCTCTGCGCCTGCGCCGAGGGACACGGCGCCTGCGACTCTGCGCCAGCACCGGCCTGCGCCGGCCTGCGCCACGCCGGCGCGCCACTCTGCGCCTGCGTCGCACCAGCCTACGACTCTGCTCCTGCGCCGCTACGGCCTGCAACTCTGCGCCTGCGCCGAGCGACACGGCGACTGCGACTCTGTGCCTGCGCCGAGGGACATGGCGACTGCGACTCTGCGCCTGCGCCGCGCCAGCCTATGACTCTGCGCCTGC